>NC_141879.1:749794965-749955798 GCF_056163025.1 Triticum urartu | reverse complement strand
ATAGGAGCGTGATGTTGATGGTGGCCGACTTCTGGGGCGTGGAAACACGTGGTGCATGCCTGAGGGTTTGTGTGGCTTCGACAGACTATGGCGTGGGGTTGATTCAAGATGGTGCACATATGAGAGAGCTTGAAGTCGACAGGGCGCGGGGTAGCATGGCGCAGCTACATGGAGTCATGTTGAAGGTGGAGCTAGAGTTTGACGGAAGACTTCACTCTGTGCTGATGGAGGGGCTACGGTGTAAGATATCGGAGAATCGAAGCCTATTTCAGTGGGATAGCGAGAGACACGTGGATCGGACTGGGGCCCAATGGTCTGATGGAGACGTTATACTCGGCATCGACCAGTGATGATCGGTGGTTCTCTGCAGTGGGGGTTGAGTCAGTGTGGGCTAGCTACCCGAGAGATTCGACCAGGACAGCAGAGGCTCGACGCGGTGATAGCGGCGAGGCGTGCGGTAAGCACGGGACACAGCGACAGGCCAAGGCACTGGTGGTTAGACATGTGATCAAACAAAGTGTGTAGGGGTGCTGAAGCAGTGTTGACGAGTACCAGATTCAAGTTGGTGACTGGGTCTATCGGTGTTGGTTGATGGACAGGAGTTGACCATGGAGAATCTGAGAAAGTGGCGGAAAGTCTGAAATTGTCAAAGGCTGAGAGAGTACATGGCCGTATATTCTGTGGTGTTCAGTGCACATGACAAAGTGCGGATGACAAGTATAGAAAGGGTGAGACAACTGCGAATTTGACTCAGGGTGACACAGGGCGACGATGAAATTCCTTCAAGTTTCAGACAAGCAATTAAGAAAGAGCGGTGACGTTGAGTTCAGGGAACTCTTATATGTGGCGTCCAATATGCGAGTTGTTCATTTTCACGCAGACAGTGATCGGTGTGTGATAATGTTGAACGGATTCTCCGGAAGTTGGGAGCACAAAGTAGAGTAATGAGGAACTTAATTTTGCTCGAGGGTTGACTGTGAAGAAGACGAGAAGGGACTACAGTTGCAGGTGGAGTCACATGGAGTCTGGGAGTAGCAGCGGTGCTCATGACGTATCTCAAATCCAATGTACATGGAGGTTCGACGCACGGACGAATTCAAGGTGGTGGAGAATATTCGCCAAGGTGGAGTTTGTTAGAGTTGTGTCGAATATTATTGTATAAGGTAGGTTACAGTTGGACTTGGTTTGGAACTGTGTGTAGACAGGCTAGGAGTTGTGGCCTATTAGGACACTTGTATCCTAGGCCTCTCATATATATCAAGGGTAGACACACGATGTAACCTATGCCAACATAATAGCACGGGCACGCGGGGGAGCCGGCAGCGTGTGCCGGCCCCCGGGCGGCCAGGGTGCGGTATTGTGACGGTGTCATGGGGAGGAGCGCCCATAGTCATGCCCCGGGGATGTAGCCATATCGGTGAACCTCGTTAACAAATCTCGGTGTCGTGCTTGTGTGATTGCTTGGTCATCGGTAGATCGACGGTGGCCTCGGATTAATTCTAACAGGAAGTCATGGCGCCGGAAGAAGGAGAACCCGTCAAGCAGTTATGCAGGATGGCCTGATACCATGTGAAACAGAGAGATAAGAGATTGGATCGACACACCTAATGCGGTGGTCTCAGGATCAATATATAGGGCGCCTCTAGGGCTGCCACTAGGGTTTATAAAGGGATAAGTACAAGGTTGTTACAAGAGAGAACTACAACCGTAGATACTAACCACATAGGATATCTATACAGTTTAACAAGGAGATCATAAGACGAGAAACTAAAAAAATGCAAAATTTCCAAATTTGTATGGAATTTAAAAAGAACTGAGATTTTAAAGAAGTTTCCCTTTGGTCGGGGTGGGGTACTGGTAAGTCGGGTTGCAGACCAACATGGATATCCAAGGCGAGATGTAAACTGTGTATCCATTAATAAAAAAATCTAAAAGCAATGGCATGACTTATGAGATAACAAAATAATATCCGGTTGAAATATAAAATCCATTTGTATCGTGCCCTACTTACTGGGCCTACTAGCTAGCTAGGAGAACACTTTCATGGTTTGTAAGCCATATGGTAGGTCGATCTCCAACAACGAGGGACCCTCCTTCTGCGCATGGATCTCCTTCATCTCCAAATCAAGAACTACGAGCACACTTCAGTGATCTTTCTTGCGTACCTTCAGCAGCAGCATGTCGCCGCTCCTCTTCCTGGAAACCTCGAATCAATGTCTACATCAGTGCCACGGATGTGAGGATTGTCTAGGCACACTGACCGCAGTTTGTCCTCAATGTCGACCACACTTCCCAGTGACGAACCACCACCACCATCTACTGAAACCGTAGGTAGTTGTAACCACACTGATATCTTGAACCCCTCTATTGCGAGCAGTTTGAGTAGGTTCCAATCTAGAGACATGGCCAAGTATGTTGGCGCCGCCTCCTCGTGCAGCGCCGCTTCTTCTTCCTCGCACACAACTCTCACTTGCAGTTTCTCTCCTCTCTCAAGAACACACGCGCGCGCGCATATATACCAGGAAGAACACATAGCTTTGCCAAGTGTCTCTCCCTTGGCTACCATGAAGGCTACATTTTGCCACTGCCCTCTCGGCATGACCCAGCAGCCACACGCGGCCACTAACTCAACTAATGCATGGACTAACTAATTACCTACATCTACGCCCACGTACAGGAGACTCTCACGTACTAACAGAACCAACCCATGACCTTATCCTCCTCCTGGAATCTCTCTAGGATCCCAAATACTAGTACGTGCATGCAGCTAACAACCTCAACCGCATGCATCTATCACTACTTAACAGAATCACTTGGCCAGACTTGTGCTACAGACCATCAGGCTCCACGCTCACGTACCATGGCATCTCCTCTTGCGCCAAATCGCACAGCACCTCGACATCTCACCTCCTGCACGTTCAACTCAAGCTCTACCTGACTGCAGCTCCTAGATACTAACTATATGCATGACTCAACTCATGCGGCGAAATAAACATGATGAACACCTATACAACAAGGTCAACTCTATCAAAGTAGAGCTTGTTTGCTTCGTGGTCGGTAAGCGGGGGCTTCACCATTCCAGGCGTCCTCGTGCACACGTCGTAGGTGAGGATTTGCTTATCGTTGAACACTAGCCAATGTATGACACCGCCACGGAGGACGGCGGGGGCAGTATTCTCCCAGATAAACATCCATGGAAAATCAAGGTAGCTCACATGAGTAGTGACGGTCCCCCAGGTACCAAAGGAGGATGTGGCTTCCTGTACTTTGATGCTCCATCCGTAGAGATCAACAAATAGTAGCATGAAGGAGCAGTCGATGCCCGTTGCCACGGTGAGCAGGACATATACCTGCAAGTTGTGATTGGTTCTCCAGATACTTGTCGATCTTGAGAGGAAGCACTAGTGCAGAACCGGGCAATAGCACCGGTTCGTAAGGCCCTTTAGTGCCGGTTTAGGAACCAGCACTAAAATTTCGGCACTAAAGGCCGGTTCAGCACGAACCGGTGCTAAAGGGAAACCACGTGGCACGAGCCAGCTCCGGGGGCCGGGAGCCCTTTAGTACCGGTTGGTAACACCAATCGGTACTAAAATGTTTGGGGGGTTTTTTGGTTTTATGATTTCTTTTTCATTTAATTTTGTGTTTTCCATTTTAATTCTTTTTCGTTTGTTGGTATTGTACGGTACTACACATTGTACACGTTATGCATATATATATATATATATATATATATATATATAAATAGAATTTCTAGTAGAACCAATCATATATATATCATCAATGTCTCACAAACCACCATATTAATTTACACATACACACATGTATAGCTATATACAATTTCTCCTACATATGCATGTTGCCTTCGGAGCCAGTGGCATTAGCCTAATTGGTGCCTTCGGAGCACGATGACAATTGGAAGTGGTTCATGACCTGGTCGATGGGGGCGGTAGCGGGTAATAGTATTCTCCCTTCAGATTTATGACCTGGTCGAGCAAAAATCGCGCTATTTCCTCTTGAAGTGCTTCTACGCGCTCCGTTTCTAGGAGCTTGTCCCGCACCTCTTTGAACTGTTAAGAAGGAGATCAATATGCATGTGTATTAGTTGTGTGACTAGATATCGATAACGGTGTAAAAATTGTGAATAGTGTTCTGACAAGCGTACCCATTCCTGTCTTTGAGATCTGCTCCTTTCGGACGCCATCATGCGAATGTTCTCGCAAACATAGTATGCACACAGATTAGTCCCCTGCGCCTGCTTCAGGGCCTTTATTACGAGAATGGAATTTAATTTGATCAGATAATAATTAATCAAGCATGATAATTAAAGAGATGGTAGCTAGCTAGCTAGCTAGTACTACTTAATTACTTACCTTGGATCGAAACCATTTCAGCTGTGGTTTCCATTCGCCTTCCGTGACGCTGATGAACCTTGCCCAAGCCCTGCCCGCCGACAAAGAAAATGAATAAAGGGGTTATTAAATAGTTCATATCATGAAATGACGAACTAAATAGGCCGAGATATATAGTTAATAATGATTGAAATTACCTGTTGACTATCCCATACAAGATGTTGTAGTCACCATTTGCTTTGAGTAGCGAGTCCAGTATTTCAACTGTTCCGGCGTCAACTTTAATGATACACAAGATCCAGTGAAATCTGCATGCACACACGTTTGCATGTCTTAATTAAGCGGGCATATGTAAGCAAAAACATGTAGCTAGCTAGTAGGCAAAAACAGAGAATTTGTAGTACAAGAAAGTGTGACTCACTCGAAGTTGTAAGGAAGTAGTATATCTTCATTGTATTTGAGGCGCTTCAAGAACTCTAGCATGTTGTCATCTACCTGCTTTTCATAATACTTGTTCATTTTTCATGTGTATTGATTAACGGTGTTTGGGTCAATGAACTCAATGCCATAGCGTCCACCTTTTCTCATTTCATACATCTTCATCCTGCATAATACCATAGAAAAGAATATAGTGAGGATAATTATAGGTAATGATTGATCAAAAGGATCACTACAGCTAGCTTGAGACTTAAATTACAGAAAGAAATCACTTACAGACAATAGCAACTGACGATAGATTTGTCGAGTGCGTCTTGATTGTATAACTGAAACAGTTCAGAATATTCAACGGCCACAACTTTCTCATGGTAGTAATGATCCTTCTTGACATACACCATGAGGGACTCTCGATCGGATCTCTTGATAATGTCCATGTACCATTGATGCAATTCATACATTCTCGTTGGGAGCTTCTTGACATCTTCTGGCTCGACCAAAGGTTGGCCCCGGACATATTTCCGTTTTATTTCCTCCTCTGTAATCCCAGGCATGTCCTCGATCTCGAGGAGTTGTCCAACAGTGATCTTGAGTTCTTCAGCCTGCATTATATGCTCCTGGGTTATTACCACATCGCCCACCTCGGGAACGTAAACTGTTTGGCCACAATAATATTGGGCGCGCGTACTGTCACGTGTTGCTGGCGGCACAACAAGCGGGAGGATCGATTGCGCTGCCTGTTCTCCCATCTGGGCAACGGTTTTCCCGCATTTTTCGACAGCTGCTTGTTGTTTGCTCGAGCTCGAGCTCGCCTCCTTCTGTAGACGTTGTCGATGTAACTTCCTGATGTAGCGCTCATAGTCTGTGTCAACAGGCTTAGGAGCTGGTGGTTGAGCCATACGAATGAAGTGGTCAACTACTTCCACAGGCACTTTCTCCCTTGGCGGCGGTGGCGGTTTCGGCCCAAAATGGGCGTCGACTTCTGCCTGCACTATGGCATTGGTTTGCTCCTCGGTCCTGTCGTAAGCCCTCACAGGAAGAGGAGTAGTGAGGTTTGGACCATATTTATATCGCTTGCCTCCGCCTGTACTTCCTGTACTATGACCTCGACTGGTACCGCTACGCACCATAGCTGCGCGGTGTCTCTTCTGCGATTGCTGAGGCGGCCGAGACGGCTGACGGGGCTGAGTTGGACGAGGAGGAGTGGCCTGAAGCTGTGCCGGACTTGGAGGAGGAGTGGACGTCTGACGCTGTATCGGACTTGGAGGAGGAGTGGCCGGACACTTTGCCGGACTTGGAGGAGGAGGAGTGGCCTCACGCGTTGGTGGACTTGGAGGAGCGGGAGTCTGCTGACTCGGTGGCGGACTTCGACGAGGAGTCGGGTGACGCGGTGTCGGTGGCCTTCGAAAGATGATGCAATCCTTTCTCCATAGGATGACACGATGTATGGCCTCTCCCAATGTGTGCTCGTCGTCACCTCCAGGAATGTCAAGCTGTAGCTCCGAATATGGGTCCACCACCTCATCAACCAAGACACGAGCATAGCCCGCTGGAATCGGGTTGCAATGGAAGGTTGCCTCGGGGGAATTTGAAAAAGCAACGGCGTCCGCCACCTTCATGGATATGTTCTTCATTTTGAAGTGTAGCTCGCAGTTAGTGTTCTCCGTGATGTCATCCACGGGGTATCTATCCAGCACTACTGCGTCGCCCGGGGTGGAACCCACGCTGCTTCTCGGCATGGATGGGGCGGTGGTATCCAATGCTGGATCATCCGCTAGCTGCTGAGACCCCCTTTGCTGGCTAAGTGAGTCGATCTGCTCCTGCTGCCGCTGGAATTTAGCTGCCAATTCCGCTTGACTTGCTTCTAGGCCTTGAAGGCGTTCATAGTCCCGCTTCATCTGCTCCTCCTCCATCTTCCTCTTCTTGTCCTCCGCAATCTTCTTTCTCGCACGGGTTTTGTAGTCGGCGTTCCAGTCCGAAAACCCCTCATACCACGGAATAGCGCCCTTGCCTCGTGTTCTTCCCGGGTGTTCAGGATTTCCCAGGGCACGCGTAAGCTCGTCGTTCTCTCCGTTGGGCTGGAACACCCCCGATCGAGCCTCTTCTATTGCAACAAGTAGCGTATCGTCGGCTCCGTTCAGACATGCCTTCGTTGAAACATTGCCTGTCTTCGGGTCCAACTCCCCCCCATGCGCATAGAACCAAGTCCTGCACCTGGGGGGCAGCTCTTGTTAACCGGAGTGACACTTGCATCCTCCATCTCTTTCTCAGACTTATCCCACTTAGGCATTGCCACCGCGTAGCCACCTGGCCCCAACTTATGGAACTTATTCTTTTTTTCGGCATTGGCCTTGTTTATTCTCGACCGTTCCTTAGCTAATTCTGAATTCTTGAATTTCACGAAATCGTCCCAATGAGCACTTTGATTCTCTAGTATCCCCTCGAATACTGGAGTCTTCCTTCCTCCCTTGACGTACTTCTCCCACGTCATTCTCTTGTGGTTCTTGAATGCAACTGCCATCTTCCTAAAACCAGCGTCCTTGACTTTCCGCACATCTGCTTCTGTGATATTATCTGGTAGGGTGAAATGTTCCATGAGAGTATCCCAAAGCAGTTTTTTTGATTCTCGTCGACAAAAGTAACATCTGGACGTGGCTTTGCTGGCTTTCTCCATTCTTGAAGGGAGATCGGGAGTTGGTCCTTCACAAGAACTCCGCACTGACGAACGAACTTGTCCGTAATCTTCTTAGGCGCTAATGGTTCGCCATTAGGTTTGAATGCCTCGATATTGTACTTTACGCCCTCCTTCAACTTTTTGTTCGGGCCTCGTTTCGTCCTTGTGCTCGATCCGAATGGCTGAAAGAAGAAAGATCGATTCGTTAATATATCTTCAACTCATTTAAAACATGCGATGATCACCAGATTCCTGCTTATATAAATATATATACCTCGCCGGTGTTTGTTGTTTTAGGATCAACATATTCTTCGTCGTAGTTCATGACTTCATCTTCTCGGTCGTCGCGATCGAATATCATATCACCCTCTCCGGTGCTGTTTAGAAATTCGGAGGCGTCAAAATCTTCTTCATTCTGATCATCATCTGGCCCGCGTATGATATCGAACATGGTCTGTTCTCTCTCTCTGTCGGTATTGTCCGCCATAGCTTTTATTTAACTATGCCAAAAGAAATATAAAACAATTTAGTATAATCTCGAATAATAGATATAATATCGAATACATCGTCTCGAATAATAGATATAATCTCGAATACATCGTCTCGAATAATAGATTTAATCTCGAATACGTCGTCTCGAATAATAGATATAATCTCGTCGAATACATCGTCTCAAATAATATATATAATCTCGAATAAATCATCTCGAATATTATATATCGAATACATCACTAGCTAGCTAGCTAGCTAATAAAGATCGAATACTAGAGAATAATCTAGGCGGTGGACAACCAAAGTGAAGGAACCATCACTGGATCATAGCTCGGGTGATCTCCCCAAAGAACCTGCCAGGTATTGGAGAACCTGACGTCCATAGCAGCCATGTAGCGATGGACGTGCTCGTCCTCCTCCCTGACACGGCGACGTACCACCTCCGGCGGGGCCGGCTCCCTCCGCACCGAAAGTGGCCCACGCGAATGCCACCAAAGAAGATGAGGGTCGACGACGGGACCCGGGGCCGGGTTCCTCACCAAGTGTCGCACCCCTGAAGGTAGCACCTCCCAGTGCCAGCCCGGCGGAGCCTAGTCCCGGACATGGGTCCTCTGAAGCAGGACGTCGTCGCGGACGTGCCGACGGCGAGGATGCGGGTCGGGCATCGTCGACAACAAAATACTATATGCCGCAAAAGTAAAGTAACATTTTTTAAATGATGGATTGTGATGATTTCGTATATGCAAATTCTAAATTTTATAACTAAAAATATAAGAAACTAAAAAACATCAATCATCGTCTAACAATTTGAAATTAATCTAATTCATCTAGCTAGCTAAAACTAACATTTCCAAAATTTCTAACATTTCTATATAACTAACATTTCTATAACATTTGACATTATATATATTATAAATAACATTTCTACATACTATTTGACATTAATCTAATCTAATTAATTAATTCATCTAAAACTTTGTATGAAAAACAGAAAAACAGAAAAAACTAAAAGCTAAAAACAGAAAAATTGTGTGTGTGTGCGCGTCTAGTGTGTGTGTGTAGTGTGTGTGTGTGTGCATGCATGTAGTGTGTGTGTGCGCGCACGCGTGTGTGTGCGCTACGGTCGGCGCCGGCGCCGGTGCCGGTGTGCGCTACGATCGATTGGAGGGAGGAGAGGGGCTGGGGGAGGGGCTCACAGCGCGCGCGGGCAAGGTCGAGGCGACGGCGACGGCGAGGCGAGGTCGATCGTCCAAAGGCGACGGCGACGGCGAAGCGAGGGGATCGGCGACCGGGACGGCGACGGGGGTGCCACGGAGTCGACGGGGACGACGCGACGAGGACGGGGGCGTCGCGGAGTCGACGGGGACGGCGCGACGGGGGCGGCGACGGCGCGGGACGGGGCGGCGGCAGAGAGAAGTGGGAGATGAGAAACTGAAAATTTTCGAAGTGTTTCTTATATAGGGGACACCTTTAGTACCGGTTGGAGCCACCAACCGGTACTAAAGGCCTGTTTTGGCCAGGCCAAGCGGCGGGAAGCACCCCCCTTTAGTACCGGTTCCTGGCTCCAACGGGTACTAAAGGCCCCCCTTTAGTACCGGTTGGTGCCACGAACCGGTACTAAAGAGGGGTACGCTGCCAGGCGAGGGGCGCAAAGTTTAGTCCCACCTCGCCTAGCGAAGGGCAGCCGCACTGGTTTATAAACCCAGCTGCGGCTGCTCCTTCGAGCTCCTCTCAAATGCAGCCCTTCTGGGCCTACCTGTGCTGTGCTGCCCCGTGGGCCTACCGGGCCTTTGCGGGCCTGCATCCTGGCCCAACAACGGGTTGGGTTTCTAGTCGTATGCAGGCCGCTCTAGCCTAGTAGGCGGGCTTTTTTTATTTTTTTTGCTTTATTTATTTTTGAGTTGTTTTTTTTGTGTATTTAGAGTTTCTTTGTGAATATTTTTGCTTTAGGTACAAAAAATTACAAATTTTCTGTTAGTGCCCGTAGTTTTCAAATTTGAATAGTTTAAATTTTGAATTATTTGAAATTAGTGTGAATCACTAGTTTGTGAATAACTTAACTTTAAAAATCAGTAAAGGCATGAAAGAATTTGTTTGCACATAAAATTTCTTCGCGTTTCAAATGCCAAAACACATAATTAACTACCCTAACTATTACAGAGATTCCCTTCTGGGTGTGAAACACAGAAGAAAGTGATGATAGCTAGTGAAGCCGATCACATCCCAGATCTTTGGGTGTGAAACTTTTTCTTCGCGTGTGTCCCTTTGCACCGTAACCATGGAAAATCTTCATCATTTAACGGGATGCTCGGGTCAATATTCACTGTGAATGGAGCAATTTCATCAAACTTTTCATAATCTTCTGACTTGTCTGTCTTGTCATCCACTCCCACGATGTTTCTCTTCCCAGAAAGAACTATGTGCCGCTTTGACTCATCGTACGATGCATTCGCTTCCTTATCTTTTCTTTTTCTTGGCTTGGTAGACATGTCCTTCACATAGAAAACCTGTGCCACATCATTGGCTAGGACGAATGGTTCGTCTGCATACGCAAGATTGTTGAGATCCACTGTTGTCATTCCGTACTGCGGGTCTTTCGTTACCCCGCCTCGTGTCATATTGACCCATTTGCACCGAAACAAAGGGACCTTCAAACCACATCGATAGTCAAGTTCCCATATGTCCTGTATATAACCATAATATGTTTCCTTTCCCGTCTTGGTTTCTGCATCAAAGCGGACACCACTGTTTTGGTTGGTGCTCTTCTTATCTTGGGCGATCGTGTAAAATGTATTACCATCTATCTCGTACCCTTTGAAAGTCATTATATTCGAAGATGGTAACTGGGACAGCAAGTACAGGTCATCTTCAATAGAGGTGTCATGCATGGTACGTGCTTGCAACCAGCTGACGAAACTCCTGGTTTGTTCACGTGTAATCCAGTCATCAGACCGCTCCGGGTGTTTGGAGCATAGCAAATTCTTGTGTTCATCCATATACGGAGCCACCAAGGCAGAATTCTGTAGAACTGTGTAGTGTGCTTCAGTGAGAGAATGTCCGTCCATACAAATTATTTGTTCCCCTCCTAGCGTGCCTTTTCCATCCAGTCTGCCCTTATGTCGCGATTCAGGAACACCAATCGGCTTAAGGTCAGGAATAAAGTCAATACAAAACTCAATGACCTCCTCATTTTGACGGCCCTTGGAGATGCTTCCTTCTGGCCTAGCACGGTTATGAACATATTTCTTTAAGACTCCCATGAACCTCTCAAATTGGAACATATTGTGTAGAAATAAAGGACCCAAAACGTTAATCTCTTCGCATAGGTGAACTAGGACGTGCGTCATGATGTTGAAGAAGGATGGTGGGAACACCAACTCGAAACTGACAAGACATTGCACCAAATCATCTGTAACCTTGGTATGATTTCTGGATCGATTACCTTCTGAGAGATTGCATTGAGAAATGCACATAGCTTCACAATGGCTAATCGAACGTTTTCCGGTAGAAGCCCCCTCAATGCAACCGGAAGCAGTTGCGTCATAATCACGTGGCAGTCATGAGACTTTAGGTTCTGGAACTTTTTCTCTGCCATGTTTATTATTCCCTTTATATTCGACGAGAAGCCAGACGGTACCTTAATACTGAGCAGGCATTGAAAGAAGATTTCCTTCTCTTCTTTGGTAAGAGCGTAGCTTGCATGACCCTGATGTATGCCGTCTTTTCCGTGCATACGTTGCTGGTCCTCCCGTGCCTCAGGTGTATCTTTTGTCTTCCCATACACGCCCAAGAAGCCAAGCAGGGTCACACAAAGATTCTTCGTCACGTGCATCACGTCGATTGCGGAGCAGACCTCGAGGTCTTTCCAATAGGGCAGGTCCCAAAATATAGATTTCTTCTTCCACATGGGTGCGCGTCCGTCAGCGTCATTCGGAACAGGTACACATTCTTATTAGCCAAATATATACTGCCGGTATCGTCCAAACAGTGCGTGCATGCGCGGTATCCCTTGTTTGTCTATCCTGAAAGGTTACAGAGAGCAGGCCAATCATTGATGGTCACGAACAGCAACGCTTTTAGGTCAAATTCTTCCCCCGTGTGCTCATCCCACGCACGTACACCTGTTCCATTCCACAGTTGTAAGAGTTCTTCAACTAATGGCCTTAGGTACACATCAATGTCATTGCCGGGTTGCTTAGGGCCTTGGATGAGTACTGGCATCATAATGAACTTCCGCTTCATGCACAACCAAGGAGGAAGGTTATACAAACATAGAGTCACAGGCCAGGTGCTATGGTTGCTGCTCTGCTCCCCAAAAGGATTAATGCCATCTGCGCTTAGACCAAACCATACGCTCCTTGCGTCATCTGCAAACTCCTTCCCGTACTTTCTTTCGATTTTTCTCCACTGCGACCCGTCAGCAGGTACTCTCAACTTTCCGTCTTCCTTACGGCCTTCTCTGTGCCATCGCATCGCCTTGGCATGCTCTTTGTTTTGGAACAAACGTTTCAACCGTGGTATTATAGGAGCATACCACATCACCTTGGCAGGAATCTTCTTCCTGGGGAGCCAGCCCTCGACATCACCAGGGTCATCGCGGCAGATCTTATAGCGCAATGCACCACATACCGGGCAAGCGTTCAAATCCTCGTACTCACCGCGGTAGAGGATGCAATCATTAGGGCATGCATGTATCTTCTGCACCTCTAACCCTAGAGGGCAGACAACCTTCTTTGCTTCGTACGTACTCTCGGGCAATTCGTTGTCCTTTGGAAGCATATCCTTTATCATTACCAGCAACTTTCCAAATCCCTTTTCAGATACACCATTCTCTCCCTTCCATTGCAGCAATTCCAGTGTGGTGCCCAGCTTTTTCTTGTCACCTACGCAATTCGGGTACAACAATTTTTTGTGATCCTCTAACATGCGCTGCAACTTCTTCTTCTCCAAATCACTTGCGCAGTTTCTCTTTGCATCGGCAATGGCCCGACCTAGATCATCAACGGGCTCATCTGATGCCTCTTCTTCAGCTTCTTCCCGCATTGCCGGCTCAGCTTCTTCCCGCATTACCGGCTCAGCTTCTTCCCCCATTGTTGTATCATCGTATTCAGGGAACCCATGGCCAGGATAGCTGTCGTCGTCCTCTTCTTCTTCATTGTCTTCCATCATAACCCCTCTTTCTCCGTGCTTGGTCCAAACATTATAATGGGGCATGAAACCGGACTTAAACAGGTGGACGTGAATGGTTCTTGACGTAGAGTAATTGTGACCATTCTTACAGCGAGCACATGGACAAGGCATAAAACCATCCGCCCACTTGTTTGCCTCAGCCGCAAGCAGAAAAGTATGCACGCCCTCAACGAACTGGGGAGAGCATCGGTTATCGTACATCCATTGCCGGCTCATCTTCATTACACAACACCGAATAGACCAAATTAATACAAGTTCATACAATTAATACAAGTTCATACATAAAGTTCATACAACACTTAAATGCAACAAATAAATAACTCTCTAGCTAAAGCATTTAAATGCAACAACAAATACGATCAAGATCGCAACTAAGGTAACAATGGATCCAACAGCATAATGATACCAAGCCTCACTATCGATGGCATATTTTCTAATCTTTCTAATCTTCAAGCGCATTTTCTCCATCTTGATCTTGTGATCATCGACGACATCGGCAACATGCAACTCCAATTCCATCTTCTCCCCCCTCAATTCTTTTCAATTTTTCTTTCAAGTACTCGTTTTCTCTTTCAACTAAATTTAACCTCTCGGCAATAGGGTCGGTTGGAATTTCCGGTTCACATACCTCCTAGAAAAAATTTCTATGTCAATTTGATGGGCATAATTTGTCATAAACACGAAATGCAACTAGTTTTAAAAGAGAATATACATACCACATCCGAATCATAACAAGGACTAGGGCCGACGGGGACGGATATCAAAACCATGGCACTATATGTATAACAAACAACGTACGGGTAAGATAATTATACGAGTAACTATATATCCAAATCACACAAACATCTATTTGTATATAAAATTTCATGAACAAGAGGCTCACCACAAGGTGGTGCCGGCGACGGGACGGTGCGGGCGATCGACGGTGGCTACGATGGAGATTTAGAAGGCACTAAGTAAACCACACCTACATATGCAAACTAAGTGTTATTTTTGACCTCAAATTGCATATAAATCAAATACTAGCACATATATATATATCCTCCCAAATTACTAAACTCACAAATTAATCACTATATAAACCAATGCAAGAGCTAATCTAGCAATGAGAGATGAAAGGACAAAGTTGCTAACCTTTGTGATCATTTGAGTGGATGAGGGCCTTCAAATCTTGATAAATTTTGGGCAAATTTTGTGATGAACTCGAGAGGAAGAAGGGAAGAACAGAGGAGAGGGAGAGGGGAAAGGGGGAAGAACAGAGTGCTGGTGGACGAAGGGTTTATATAGGACGACCTTTAGTACCGGTTCGTGGCATGAGCCGGTACTAAAGGGGCTGGAGGGGCCCCAGTCTGACAACATCCTGCCAGCACTCTCATTAGTACCGGTTCGTGGCACGAACCGGTGCTAAAGGTTCTCCATGAACCGGTACTAATGAAAACGGCCCGGCTAGCCCTTGGAACCGGCACTAATGTATACATTAGTGCCGGCTCAAATACAAACCGGCACTAATGTGCTTCACGTTTGACCCTTTTTCTACTAGTGAAGATGTGTGGCCGGTCATGGAATCATACACACAGAGGTCAGAGAAGCGCTTGGACTTGAGTCGTGTGTTGAGGTGTTGGCGGTAGAGGATGACGAGGCCACCATGGTATGTCCCCGGATAGTACCAGCTAAAGAGGTTGGCGGCGCGGTATGACATGTAGGGCGAGAGGTGGTTGTGGCAGAAGAACACGACAGTGAGCATGACCGGGTGGACCAGATTTAGGTGCCGGTCGTTGTAGGTGCTGTAGGCAAGGATGCTTGGAACCACTTTCTGGATGATGCGGCAGATGAAGGGCAGACTAAGGATGTCACGACGAAGGTGTATGCAAACGGCGGCGCAACAGACGACCGTGAGAAGGTCAGTGCGCGTCAAGATCTCTAGAAGGAGATCGGTCGGGAGCGTCGTCAGGATCGCCAATGCCACCGACACACATACGTTGTTTTGTGGCTGTTTCCGTGGAACCATCGATTGTGTGTTTGAAGTGGAGGCACGCACGTCGTCGGAACGATCGCACGCACGTCGTCCCCATTAATATTGCAAAAATCACCGATCTAACCGAGTTGGTCTGGAGAACCGAAGCAGCTTCGAAATGGAATCCCAACCGGACTGAGCAGCGCGATCTGCGAGCATTAGAGCATCTACAGCTGCATACATCAAATTCGGCCCCTCAAACGTCCAAGGACGTGCTCGGATGTGTCGGCGGACAGTTACCGATCACATCTTAAATTTCCTCTTCCACAATAGGATACCTCAATTACGAATTCTCAAATTCATACAATTACGTGCAACGTTAAACCTAATTTAAATATTGGCCGGTGCTCGTCCGACTCCACAGCCGTCTCCATGTCCGGTGGCTGGCTGAGTTCCTCGGAGTGGAGGTGCGGTTGCCGGCGAGGTAGAGTAGGACATGGGACACGGACCGGCTTATGGGACTCGAGGCGCTGCCGTCTCGCATGCCCTCACTACTATGACAAGGGCTATAGATGATATGGCCACTAATGGCGCACCAGACATGTGGTGCGCCATTACTATATACTAATGGCGCACCATGTGTTGGTGCGCCATTAGTAATATATTACTTATGGCGCATCTGGTGTGTGGTGCGCCACTAGAAGTTTTAAAAAAAAAATAAAAAAATTTGTTACTAATGGCGCACCGTGGTATAGTGCGCCATTACTAGTTGACATAGTCATGGCACACCACATCCACCATGCGCCATTACTAGTTTGAAAAAAAATTAAATTTTTTTTTGCTACTAATGCTGAGCCCCACCTCTCCTCGCCCCGTCGCCCCCCTCCCCTCGCCGCCCCCTTGCCCCACCTCCCCTTGCCCCGTCGCCCTACCGTCCCAACCACCCGCCGCCGCCGCCGCCACCCGCCACCGCCCCTGGCCCCACCGCCCCTCGCCCCGTCGCCCCCACCACCCGCCACCGCCCCGGCGCCCCGTCGCCCGAACGGCGCCCCCCTTGGTGCCCCGCCGCCCCACCACCTGCCGTCGGCCCCTGCGCCCACATCGCCCCCGGAGCCAGGCTCGCCGCCGCCCCTGCGCCCGCGCCACCCCTGGAGCCACGCTCGCCGTGGGCCCCTTGCGTCCGCCTCGCGCCCTCCCGGAGCCAGGCCCGCCGCCACTGCCCTAACCGCGGCCATCCACCACCACCCCCTGCCCCCGGAGCCAAGGTGAGCATTTTTTTGTCTTTTTCTACTATTTTTCTTTGCTGTTTGAGTTTAATTAGGTTATTGATAGGTTTAGGTTAGTGGTTGGCTTAGGTTAGTGCTAGATTCAGGTTTAGATAATTAGAAGAAGAAGAAAGTTGAAAAAAAGAAGAAGAAGTAGAAGAAGAGGAAAAAGGAAAAAAAAAGGAAGAAGAATAAGAAGAAAGTTGAAAAACAGAACAAGAAAGGAAGAAGGAGAAGAGGAGGAGGAGGAAGGAGAAGAAAGAAAAAGGAGAACAAGAAAAGAAGAGAGGTGGAGAAGAAGAACATGGAAAGGAAAAGGAAGAATGCATCATTGTTTAATTGTAGAGGCTGATGATCGAAAAGTTGACCTTTCTTAGGAGTAGCATCTTCAAATAAGTAACCCTTCATGTCTTCAAATAAAATAACAGAACAACATAACTCAGAACGGTAATATAACCAAGAAATCATACAAAACATTAAACAGTGGAAACTACGGCAAGGTTTTGACATCATTAAACCCACCCACATGATTGAAATACAAAAAAACATAACTCTGCATATGCAAAGACAGAAGGCATAACAGAGAAAAAAAATCATTATAACGAAACTAGTTGCTGACATTAAGCTTGCACATTCAATAGTTCACACCTTTACTGCTGAGCCGGATGTAGCGTTGGAACTTTGTTTTGGGGTCACTGCCATACTCCATGACATCATAAGGTTGATGGTTCTGAACCTGTAGAAAGCAATATAATTCATACAGACATAAAAAAAGGCTCAAGCAGCACTCTAGAATTAATTGAACATGGGGAGGAAATTGTCAGGGCCAACCTTGGGTAAATCAGATATTGCATCTTCGAGGACGAGAGCTTTTTTCAAGTGTTTATTAGCTGCTTCCTCATAAGCAACGAGACATCTCTGAGGACAAAACATCATTTTAGTAGGATGTAACAATCATTAGTCTTCGAGAAGAATGATATTAAATAACATAGTGGTCTGTGATGTATTTTCGTACCGAAAATGCATTTGGCAATAGTCCTCACTTAACAACATCATGGGTGGGAAGCGGGAACTTCGGAAGTGCATTGGTGTAGTTGATTTTCTTCTGCTTAAAATTTATGCTGCTATAATGTTGTATGTGTTGGAAATATGCTCTAGAGGCAATAACAAATTAGTTATTATTATATTTCCTTGTTCATGATAATCGTTTATTATCCATGCTATAATTGTATTGATAGGAAACTCGGATACATGTGTGGATACATAGACAACACCATGTCCCTAGTAAGCCTCTAGTTGACTAGCTCGTTGATCAATAGATGGTTACGGTTTCCTGACCATGGACATTGGATGTCGTTGATCACGGGATCACATCATTAGGAGAATCATGTGATGGACAAGACCCAATCCTAAGCCTAGCACAAAGATCGTGTAGTTCGTATGCTAAAGCTTTTCTAATGTCAAGTATCATTTCCGTAGACCATGAGATTGTGCAACTCCCGGATACCGTAGGAATGCTTTGGGTGTGCCTAATGTCACAACGTAACGGGGTGGCTATACAGGTACACTACGGGTATCTCCGAAAGTGTCTGTTGGGTTGGCACGAATCGAGACTGGGATTTGTCACTCCGTGTGACGGAGAGGTATCTCTGGGCCCACTCGGTAGGACATCATCATATGCGCAATGTGACCAAGGAGTTGATCACGGGATGATGTGTTACGGAACGAGTAAAGAGACTTGCTGGTAACGAGATTGAACAAGCTATCGGATACCGACGATCGAATCTCGGGCAAGTACAATACCTTTGGACAAAGGGAATTGTATACGGGATTGACTGAATCCTTGACATCGTGGTTCATCCGATGAGATCATCGTGGAACATGTGGGAGCCAACATGGGTATCCAGATCCCGCTATTGGTTATTGACTAGAGAGATGTCTCGCTCATGTCTGCATGATTCCCGAACCCGTAGGGTCTACACACTTAAGGTTCGATGACTCTAGGGTTATAGGGAAAGTATGTACGCGGTTACCGAATGTTGTTCGGAGTCCCGGATGAGATCCCGGACGTTACGAGGAGTTCCGGAATGGTCCGGAGGTAAAGATTGATATATTGGACGAAGGGTTTTGAAGTCCGGGAGTGTTCCGGAGGTACCGGGTGATGACCAGCATGACCGAAAGGTGTTTCGGGAGCCCCGGCAAGTGTTGGGGGGCTTCATGGGCCAAGGGAAGGGGGGAAACCAGCCCACTAAGGGGCTGTGCGCCCCCCTCACCTATTCCCACGTGACCAGGGGGTTTGGGGCGCCCCACCTAGGGTTCCCACCTCCTGGCTTGGGGGCCAAGTCACCCAAGGGGGAGATCCCATCTGCCCTAGCCGCCGCCCCCCTAGGGGAAACCCTCGGGCGCCTTCCCCTCCCCCTTGCCCCTATATATAGTGGAGGTTTTGGGGCTGCCCAAGACACGAGATGAACTCTCCCAAGGCGCAGCCCTACCTCTCTCCCTCCTCGTCTCTCGTAGTGCTTGGCGAAGCGTGCTAGAGTTCCGCGCTCCTCCACCACCACCACCCCGTCGTGCTGCTGCTAGACGGAGTCTTCCCCAACCTCTCCTTCTCCCCTTGATGGATCAAGGCGTGGGAGACGTCACTGGGCTGCATGTGTGTTGAACGCGGAGGTGCCGTCCGTTCGGCACTAGGATCATCGGTGATTTGGATCACGACGAGTACGACTCCATCAACCCCGTTCACTTGAACGCTTCCGCTTAGCGATCTACAAGGGTATGTAGATGCACTCTCCTTCCTTCGTTGCTAGATTACTCCATAGATTGATCTTGGTGTTGCGTAGAAAATTTTGAATTTCTGCTATGTTCCCCAACAGTGGCATCATGAGCTAGGTCTATGCGTAGTTTCTATGCACGAGTAGAACACAAAGTAGTTGTGGGCGTCGATTTTGTCAATTTACTTGCCGTTACTAGTCTTATCTTGATTCGGCGGCATAGTGGGATGAAGTGGCCCGGACCAACCTTACATGTATGCTTACGTGAGACCGGTTCCACCGACTGACATGCACTTATTGCATAAGGTGGCTGGCGGGTGTCTGTCTCTCCCACTTTAGTCGGATCAGATTCGATGAACAGGGTCCTTATGAAGGGTAAATAGAAATTGGCAATTCACGTTGTAGTTTTGGCGTAGGTAAGAAACGTTCTTGCTAGAAACCTATAGCAGCCACGTAAAAACTTGCAACAACAATTAGAGGACGTCTAACTTGTTTTTGCAGCAAGTGTTTTGTGATGTGATATGGCCAAAGGATGTGATGAATGATATATGTGATGTATGAGATGATCATGTTCTTGTAATAGGAATCACGACTTGCATGTCGATGAGTATGACAACCGGCAGGAGCCATAGGAGTTGTCTTAATTTATTTATGACCTGCGTGTCAACATAAACGTCATGTAATTACTTTACTTTATTGCTAACCGTTAGCTGTAGTAGTAGAAGTAATAGTTTGCGAGACAACTTCATGAAGACACGATGATGGAGATCATGATGTCATGCCGGTGACGATGGTGATCATGGAGCCCCGAAGATGGAGATCAAAAGGAGCGAAGTGATGATGGCCATATCATGTCACTATTTGATTGCATGTGATGTTTATCATGTTTTTACATCTTATTTGCTTAGAACGACGGTAGCTTCAATAAGATGACCCCTCCCTAAAATTTCAAGAAAGTGTTCTCCCTAACTGTGCACCGTTGCGAAGGTTCGTCGTTTCGAAGCACCACGTGATGATCGGGTGTGATAGATTCGTACGTTCGAATACAACGGGTGTTGACGAGCCTAGCATGTACAGACATGGCCTCGGAACACATGCGAAACACTTAGGTTGACTTGACGAGCCTAGCGTGTACAGACATGGCCTCGGAACACGGAGGACCGAAAGGTCGAACATGAGTCGTATAGAAGATGCGATCAACATGGGATGTTCATCGATGATGACTAGTCCGTCTCACGTGATGATCGGACACGGCCTAGTTGATTCAGATCCTGTATCACTTAGATGACTAGAGGGATGTCTATCTGAGTGGGAGTTCATGAAATAATCAGATGAACTCAATTATCATGAACATAGTCAAAAGGACTTTAGTTTTACTGTTTTAAATACGTTCCTAGAGAAAATTTAGTTGAAAGTTGATAGTAGCAATTATGTGGACTGGATCCGTAAACTGAGGATTGTCCTCATTGCTGCGCAGAAGGATTATGTCCTTAATGCACCGCGCAGTGAGCTAAACCTCAAGCGTCGGTTGTGGATGTTGCGAACATCTGACATACACGTTTTGATGACTACATGATAGTTCAATGCGTAATGCTAAATGGTTTAGAATTGAGGCACCAAAGACGTTTTTGAAACATCGCAGAACATATGAGATGTTCCAAGGACTGAAATTGGGATTTCAGGATAGTGCCCGCGTCAAGAGGTATGAGACCTCTGACAAGTTTCCTAAGCCTGCAAACTAAGGAGAAAAGCTCAATCGTTGAGCATGTGCTCAGATTGTATGAGTGCTACAATCGCTTGAATCGAGAGGGAGTTAATCTTCCAGATGAGATAGTGATGGTTCTCCAAAGTCACTGCCACCAAGCTACTAGAGCTTCGTGATGAACTATAACATATCAGGGATAGATATGATCCTTGAGCTATTCGCGACACCGCGAAAGTAGAAATCAAAAGGGAGCATCAATTGTTGATGGTTAGTAGAACCACTAAGTTTCAAGAAGGGCAAGGGCAAGAAAGGGATACTTCATGAAACAACAAATCAGTTGCTGCTCTAGTAAAGAAACCCAAAGTTGAACCCAAGCCCAAGACTAAGTGCTTCTCTAATAAGGGGAACGGTCACTGAAGCGGAACCACCCTAGATACTTGATAGATGAGAAGGCTGGCAAGGTTGACAGAAGTATGTATTGGACATACATTATATTAAATGTGTACTTTACTAGTACTCCTAGTAGCAGCAGGTTATTAGATACCGGTTCGGTTGCTAAGTGTTAGTAACTCGAAATAAAAGGCTACAGAATAAACGGAGACTAGCCAAAGGTGAGACGATGATATGTGTTGGAAGAGTTTCCAAGGTTGATGTGATCAAACATCGCACGCTCCGTCTACCATCGGGATTGGTGTTAAACCTAAATAATTGTTTTTTGGTGTTTGCGTTGAGCGTAGACATGATTTGATTATGTTTATCGCAATACGGTTATTCATTTAAGGAGAATAATGGTTACTCTGTTTATTTGAATAATACCTTCAATGGTCTTGCACCTAAAATGAATGGTTTATTGAATCCCGATCGTAGTGATACACATGTTCAAGCCAAACGATATAAGATAGTAATGATATTCTCACATACTTGTGGCACTGCAATTTGAGTCATATTGGTATAAAACGCATGAAAAAGCTCCATGTTGATGGATCTTTGGACTCACTTGATTTTGAATCGCTTGAGACATGCAAATCATACCACATGAGCAAGATGACTGAAAGGCCTCGTTTTCAGTAAGATGGAACAAGAAAGCAACTTGTTGGAAGTAATACATCTTGATGTGTGCAGTCCAATGAGTGCTGAGGCATGGAGTGGATATCATTATATTCTTACTTCACAGATGATTTGGTAGATGCTAAGTATATTTACTTGATGAATCACGAGTCTGAAATATTGAAAGGTTCAAGTAATTTCAGGGTGAAGTTGAAAGATCGTCATGACAAGAGGATGAAATATCTATGATATGATCATAGAGATGAATATCTGAATTGCGAGTTTGGCACAGAATTAAGACATTGTGGAAATAGTTTCACAACTGATACAGCCTGGAACACCATAGTATGATGGTGTGTCCGAACATCATAACTGCACCCTATTGGATATGATGCATACCATGATGTCTCTTATCGAATTACCACGATAGTTTATGGGTTAGGCATTAGAGACAACCACATTCACTTTAATAGGGCACCACGTAATTCCGATGAGATGACACCGTATGAACTATGGTTTAGAGAAACCTAAGATGTCATTTCTTAAGAGTTTGGGGCTGCGACGCTTATGTGAAAACGTTTCAGGCTGATAAGCTCGAACCCAAAGCGGATAAATGCATCTTCATAGGACACCCAAAACAGTTGGGTATACCTCCTGTCTCAGATCCGAAAGCAATAGGGATTGTTTCTTGAATCGGGTCCTTTCTCGAGGAAAAGTTTCTCTCGAAAGAATTGAGTGGGAGGAAGATAGAACTTGATAAGGCTGTTGAACCTTTACTTCAACCAGAGAGTAGCGCAGCACAGGAAAAATGTTTCTGTGGCACCTGCCTCAGTTGAAGAGAAAGCTAATGATGATGATCATGGAGCTTCAGATCGAGTTACTATCGAACCTCATAGGTTGACAAGGGTGTGTACAACTTCTAAGTGGTAACCCTGTCTTAAAGGTCACGTTGTTGGACAACGATGAACCTATGAGCTATGGAGAAGCGATGGTGGGCCCGGATTCCGAATATTGGCTCGAGGCCATAAAATCCGAGAAAGGATCCATGTATGAAAACAGAGTGTAGACTTTGGAAGAACTACTTGATGGTCGTAAGGCTGTTAGGTACATGTGGATTTTAAGAAGAAGACGGATGTGGACGGTAATGTCACTGTCTATGAAGCTCGACTTGTGGCGAAGAGTTTTTCACAAGTTCAAGTAGTTGACTACGATGAGATTTTCTCACCCGTAGCGATGCTTAAGTCCGTCGGAATCATGTTAGCATAAGCTGCATTTATGAAATCTGGCAGATGGATGTCAAAACAAGTTTCCTTACCAGTTTTCGTAAGGAAAGGTTGTATGTGATACAATCAGAAAGGTTTTGTCTATCCTAAAGATGCTAAAAGGTATGCTAGCTCCAGCGATCCTTCCATGGACAAGAGTAAGCATCTCGGAGTTGGAATGTACACTTTGATGAGATGATCAAAGATTTTGGATTTATACAAAGTTTATGAGAAACTTGTATTTCCAAATAAAGTGAGTGGGAGCACTACGACATTTCTGATAAGTATATGTGGATGACATATTGTTGAGCCGAAATGATGTGGAATTTCTGGGAAGCATACAGGGTTATTTGAAAGGTGTTTTTCAATGGAAAACCTGGATTAAGCTAATTGAACATTGAGCATCAAGATCTATAAGGATAAGATGAAAACGCTTAATGGTACTTTCAAATGAGCACATACCTTGAAATGATCTTGAAGGAGTTCAAGATGGATCAGTCAAAGAAGGAGTTCTTGCCTGAGTTGTAAGGTATGAAGTTAAGACTTAAAGCTCGACCATGGCAGAAGAAAGAGGAAGGACGAAAGTCGTCCCCTATGCTTTTGTCATAGGCTCTATACGGTATGCCATGCTGAGTACCGCACCTGATGTGTGCCTTGCCACATGTCTGGCAAGAGGGTACAAAGGTAATCTAGGAGTAGATCACCAGATAGCGGTCAAAATTATCCTTAGAGGAATAAGGATATGTTTCTCGGTTATGGAGGTGATAAAGAGTTTGACATAAAGAGTTACGTCGATGCAAGCTTAACACCTATCTGGATAGCTCTGAGTAGAGATACCGGATACGTATAATGGAGCAATAATTTAGAATAGCTCCAAGTAGAACAGTTATTTGAAATGGCTCCAAATATAGCGTAGAGATTTGCGAAGTACATACGGATCTGAATGTTGCAGACCCGTTGACTAAAACCTCTCTCACAAGCAACATGATCAAACCCAGAACTCATTGGGTGTTAATCACATAGTGATGTGAACTAGATTATTGACTCTAGTAAACTCTTTGGATGTTGGTCACATGGCGATGTGACCTGTGAGTGTTAATCACATGGCGATGTGAACTAGATTATTGACTCTAGTGCAAGTGGGAGACTGTTGGAAATATGCTCTAGAGGCAATAACAAATTAGTTATTATTATATTTCCTTGTTCATGATAATCGTTTATTATCCATGCTATAATTGTATTGATAGGAAACTCAGATACATGTGTGGATACATAGACAACAGCATGTCCCTAGTAAGCCTCTAGTTGACTAGCTCGTTGATCAATAGATGGTTACGGTTTCCTGACCATGGACACTGGATGTCGTTGATAACGGGATCACATCATTAGGAGAATCATGTGATGGACAAGACCCAATCCTAAGCCTAGCACAAAGATCGTGTAGTTCGTATGCTAAAGCTTTTCTAAGTCAAGTATCATTTCCTTAGACCATGAGATTGTGCAACTCCCAGATACCGTAGGAATGCTTTGGGTGTGCCAAACGTCACAACGTAACTGGGTGGCTATAAAGGTACACTATGGGTATCTCCAAAAGTGTTTGTTGGGTTGGCACGAATCGAGACTGGGATTTGTCACTCCGTGTGACGCAGAGCTATCTCTGGGCCCACTCGGTAGGACATCATCATATGCGCAATGTGACCAAGGAGTTGATCACGGGATGATGTGTTACGGAACGAGTAAAGAGACTTGCCGGTAACGAGATTGAACAAGGTATCGGATAGCGACGATAGAATCTCGGGCAAGTACAATACCGTTGGACAAAGGGAATTGTATACGGGATTGACTGAATCCTTGACATCGTGGTTCATCCAATGAGATCATCATGGAACATGTGGGAGCCAACATGGGTATCCAGATCCCGCTGTTGGTTATTGACCAGAGAGATGTCTCGGTCATGTCTGCATGATTCCCAAACCCGTAGGGTCTACACACTTAAGGTTCGATGACGCTAGGGTTATAGGGAAAGTATGTACGCGGTTACCGAATGTTGTTCCGAGTCCTGGATGAGATCCTGGATGTTACGAGGAGTTCCGGAATGGTCCGGAGGTAAAGATTGATATATTGGACGAAGGGTTTTGGAGTCCGGGAGTGTTCCGGAGGTACCGGGTGATGACCAGCATGACGGAAAGGTGTTTCGGGAGGCCCGGCAAGTGTTGGGGGGCTTCATGGGCCAAGGGAAGGGGGCAAACCAGCCCACTAAGGGGCTGTGCGCCCCCCTCACCAATTTCCACGTGACCAGGGGGTTTGGGGCACCCCACCTAGGGTTCCCACCTCCTGGCTTGGGGGCTAAGTCACCCAAGGGGGAGATCCCATCTGCCCTGGCCCCCGCCCCCCCTAGGGGAAACCCTAGGGCGCCTTCCCCTCCCCCTGCCCCTATATATAGTGGAGGTTTTGGGGCTGCCCAAGACACGAGATGAACTCTCCCAAGGCGCAGCCCTACCTCTCTCCCTCCTCGTCTCTCGTAGTGCTTGGCGAAGCCCTGCTAGAGTTCCGCGCTCCTCCACCACCACCACGCCGTCGTGCTGCTGCTGGACGGAGTCTTTCCCAACTTCTGCTTCCCCCCTTGCTGGATCAAGGCGTGGGAGACGTCACCGGGCTGCATGTGTGTTGAACGCGGAGGTGCCGTCCGTTCGGCACTAGGATCATCGGTGATTTGGATCACGACGAGTACAACTCCATCAAGCCCGTTCACTTGAACGCTTCTTCTTAGCAATCTACAAGGGTATGTAGATGCACTCTCCTTCCTTCGTTGCTAGATTACTCCATAGATTGATCTTGGTGTTGCGTAGAAAATTTTAAATTTCTGCTACGTTCCCCAACAGTATGATAATGTTGTAAGGGTACTAATTGGTCTATTCTGCTGCATATCAGAGATGGGGGGAAGCAGCCACCGACGCTCTGCCTCACCGGAGTACGAGTTGGATGCTTTCGAGTTCTTCAGTATCATGCTTGGGACTTCAGTATCAGCCACGAGGCAGGTATATAAAATGAGAGATCTCTCCTTCACCGATCTCATTATGATAACTCTGTTGTTTCCTACATCACTCCTTGTCCCAAATTGCAGAGGCTGCCTGACACTTTTATGAACATGCCGGGTGAAGATCCGCCAGATAATGTGAAGCTCCGACAGGCCGGCAGCGGGGTTCGCAGGCTGTGGGACGTGGAGTTGGTGATCGAGGAGGGCCACATGTACCTGTGCCATGGCTGGGAGAAGTTCTACAGTGCCTACGACCTGCGGACCGGGTAATTTCTTCTCTTTAGGTATGACGATGACGCCACAATGCTCATCGTGAAGGTTTTCAACGCGACTATGTGTCGCATGCGCTACACTGACCACGAAGATGCCAGTGCGTTCTGCCTCTTCTTATTCCTCTACATTTGGCTTTGTCTCACATCGATTGTTAACGGTCATTGTTGCATTTGGACAGGCAATGGGAGCAGCAGCAGCGACACTAGCTACAGCCAAAGCAGCAACGATTATGGCTGTAGCAAAAGCAACAACGATTCTGGCTTTAGCGAAAGCAGCAGCGATTCTGGCAGCAGCAAAGACAACAAGAAGGATGATCCGGACTGGAGTGGGGGAGAAGAGGAGAGAGTGGGGATGAGGAGTTGCAGGATGACGATGGGCATCAGGCTTAGGATGACCTAGCGCTGGTGGTGGCTGACCAAGGGCAAGAGATGGTGGTGGCTGACCATGGGCAAGAAATGGTGGTGGCTGACCATGGGCAAGAGATGGTGGTGGGTGAGGATGACCTAACGATGGTCGTGCCCGTCCTGCCTGAAGGTGGCCTCGCGATGGTGGTGGTGCCTGACAATGACCACGCACCGGTGGTGGTGCCGGCGATCCCACAGCTGGGTGACATGACCACGATAATTGTGATAGAAGACTACATACCACAGCTGCCTCCACCGCCTCGCCGCTCTTGGCGCATCAGGCTGAGGAAGGAGAAGGAGTAGAACAATGAGAACTGAACTATGTCAGGTATGTCAGATCTTCAAAATGATATATATATATATATACTTAGTTACCTATGTTATCTCTAATATGCTTAGTTTCCTATAGGTTAGCTCCAAAATTACTTATGTTAGCACAAAATGATCAAGTTTACATACTAAGCTTATAGTCTTCTTCTTATTCTTCTTATTTTCCAAAATGACATATGTTAGCTTCATTTTACCTAAGTTGGCTCTAATATACTAACTTAGAGCTTATATGCTTAGTTTCCTATAGGTTAGCTCCAAAATAACTTATGTTAGCACAAAATGATCAAGTTTACATAATAAGCTTATAGTCATTTTCTTATTCTTCTTCTTTTCCAAAATGACATAGGTTAGCTTCATTTTACCTAAGTTGGCTCTAATATGCTAACTTAGAGCTTATATGCTTAGTTTCCTATAGGTTAGCTCCAAAATTACTTATGTTAGCACAAAATGATAAAGTTTACATAATAAGCTTATAGTCTTCTTCTTATTCTTCTTATTCTTCTTCTTATTCTTCTTCTAGTATTCTTCTAGTGTTCTTCTTCTTCTAGTATTCTTCTAGTCTTCTTCTTCTTCTTCTTCTTCTTCTCTTCTTCTTCTTCTTCTTCTAACTTCTTGTTTATCATTTTGCAGATTTGATTTAATTCACGGAAGCTTGCATGGATGGAGTGCTTCTTTTCCATTTGTGTTTTTATTTTGTACCAATGTGAAACTTTTGTGAATTGTTGGATAACGGTGTTGGATGAACAATGTGAAACTTTTGTAATATGTAACGATGGAACTATGTGTTGGCTATGTATGTATATATGATGAAACTTGTGTGTTGGATATGATTGTTATATGGATGCTTGTTGTATATATATATGTGTTGGATATCTCATATGTGAAATAGTGACCTGGGATTAAGAAAAAACGACAAAAAAAGTTAAAAAAATTGTTACTAATGGCGCAATTCCATGCGGTGCGCCATTAGTATATACCAGATACTAATGGCGCACCTGTGGGATACTAATGGCGCACCTGTGGTGCGCCGCCATTACTAAAATATTCTAGTGGCGTGGTACTAATGGCGCACCTGTAGTGCGCCATTAGTAGCCAAAACAAGTGCGCCATTAGTAGGCCTTTTCCTAGTAGTGCCTACTCTTTCTCGTCAGAGCCCGTGCCCTGCACGTCGCCGGTCGAAGTGTCGTGGTCGGAGCCTGACACGTACATCATGACGCGGTTGCGGCGCCAGGAGTTGCCGGTCGGCGCCGCGGCATGCGACTCCGCCTCGCCGGCCTTTGCCGCGAGGGCTGCTGCGGCCTCGCGCGCCCTCACCCTCGCACGGCGGGCACGGCGCACCATATTAGCCTCCGTCGCGGTGCGGGCGTGTACCGCCGACTCGGCGCGCCAACAAAGGGGTTGCGCTACCGCCACGGTGTTGGGGCACCAGACGGACCACACCGCCTCCGGCGAGGCAGCGGCGACACGCCTCTCGCCGGATCCAAGCGCCATTTGGGTGGACGCAATGAATTCTTGGCCGGATGGAGTCCGAGCGGTCTCCTCCTGGGAGCGGCGAAGCACAATGCGGACGGCCATCTCCTCCTCGGTCCCGCATGGGACAAGATTGCAGTCCACAAATCGGGTGACCGAGGACTCAGATCCGCTGCCCGCCATGCCGGAGAAGGCTGGAGATCACCGGAATGGAGCGGCTAAGGTTTGGGGTCGGGGGTGGTCCAGCGTGGGCCGGATCGAACGTGATTGACGCGCCTAGGCCTCTCCATATCCGCATCAGATTTGGTCTGGATATAAGGGGTGCCGGTCAGTCTGAGCGTATAGGGCCGATATGAGGATCCTGTGCGGATCGGGTTTTTTTGACCGGTCGCTGACCGAGCGGCCGCTCGGGAGTATATGGAGGTTTCCGGTCGTCCGGATGTACTGTAGATGCTCTTATTATATGGAGGAAGCCGAATTGGAGTGAGCAGTAATGTGTTTGAGATTGATTGGGTCTGATGCACATGCATGCATGTTTAATATAGCAAGTACTCCATCCGTACGTATTATATCTACTTCATGTCAATTTTACAACTTAATGTTGTGTCGGATGCCCACATGACTAAACCTACTTAAATCAAGATGCTCCGCCACCGTCCAAGCAGAAACCAAGCACACCATGCATACATGCATGCATGTACCCTTTTTTTAGCGAAAAAAACTTCCAATCAATTCATCTTCAATCATAGCAGTACAACGAACACCAGAAATAAAATTACATCCAGATCCGTAGACCACCTAGCGACGACTACAAGCACTGAAGCGAGCCGAAGACGCGCCGCCGTCATCACCCCTCCATCACCGAAGTCGGGCACAACTTGTTGTAGTAGACAGTCGGGAAGTCGTCGTGCTAAGGCCCCATAGGACCAGCGCACCAGAACAGCAACCGCCGCCGATGAAGAATAACGTAGGTTGGAAGGATTCAACCCGAAGACACACGAACGTAGAAGAACAACGACGAGATCCGAGCAAATCAACCAAAGATAAATCTGCCGGAGACACACCTCCACACGCCCACCAACGATGCTAGATGCACCGCCGAAACGGGGGCTAGGCGGGGAGACCTTTATTCCATCTTCAGGGAGCCGCCACCGTCTCGCCTTCCTGAGCAGGACACAAACCCTAATAAGACAGGAAAAAACGACTGAAAACGGAGCCCTCCCGCCGGCCCTTGGCAGGATCCACCGCGCCTCCATGGTCCTAGGGCCACCGGAGACGAGGCGGACCTGCGGCGGCGCCGGCGAGAGGCAAAAACCCTAGCTTTCTTTCTTGGAGGAGGAGGAACGACTTGGGCATGCATGTACCTTTGATTGATGGATTTCAATCAAAACCCTCGTTCGGTCTTCGTTTTTTTTTCGAAAAGGGGGACTCCCCGGCCTCTGCATCAGAGTGATGCATACGGCCATCTTATTAACCAAATAAAGCAGTGCCAACATGGTTCCAAGGTCTTCAAAAGTAAAAAAAAAAGCAAAGAAAGCTCACACAGAGCCAAAAAGGGCTAGAAACACAAACTAGCCACGAAAAGACGCCACAACCGGCTGGCTAAAAATAGATAGGTAAACTAATTGCCTATCCTATTACATGACCGCCATCCAAACCGATTGAAGATATCTTGAGCTACCATCTCCCAGCGGAAAGATCCAGTAACTACATGCTCCCTGGCCTCCTTCGGAGTGAGTAGCGACCACGAATGGATCACTGCCGTTGAGAAGAACTGCAGAAGCAGGTGCCGGGTCCAAGATGACCACTCTGGATCGAAGCGTTATCGATATTTTTTCCGTGAATACGCAAATTGCATATCATTCTATTGATGGATAGGATAGAAAGTACATTTGTTGCGACTCCTAAACTACGTACGTACTGAACCAAACGTACTCCTCACATGGCCTGGAGCGACCGTAGCTAGCTCACATCGCGTTTCTATATTGACAAAATGATATCCCTAAGCAGTGGCGCCAACCTGAAGACACGCCACCGAAGATGTCGTGACAATCTTCTTTGAGAAGGTGCAACCTTGCCGACAGCCAAAGTCGGACGGTGTCTGCAAAAAAGTTTTGGGAGAGGCCATATCTGTTATTAAGCGCTAAGAAGCATCATTTAGGAATAGGAATTAGGACAAGTTGTACGCATCTACCGGCACAGAGCCAGCTCAAAGCAACCACTCGGCTCCACCACACATATGCATCTCCCTTGTAACAATTCTACTGCCACTCTTCACTTTTGATGAATAATGATTGGATGCTGTATGCAAGAAAAGCATCTCTCTTTGCTATTTGCTCTCCTTGCAGGAAATGTACCAATCCAAAGGACAATACTATCGTCAGAGATCTAGTGCTTCTTTACGCCTTCTCTCCTACAAGAAAGGAATAGATCTAACAATGGTATACTTGTAAGCATGTCATGTCTACCAACAACGCGGGTTTCACAGGCCACAACTCGTTGCAAACACAAGCCTGAGGTTAACTGAAGCTTCCGTCTGGCTGGTCTAACTGTCTTAAGGTATGCGCCCATATTTTGGATTGTTTAATCTCTGTCACATAAACTAGTCTGCTGTGCCATGTCTGCTTTTGTTCTTTTCTCGAAGCTTCCGTGTGGCTAGTCCAGGGTATGTGCCTGTACATTGGATTGTTTATTAATCCGAGTCACATTAACTAACTAGTCTGCTGTGCAATCGTTGTCTTTTGTTGTTTTCGCTTAGGAATACATGTTCATGTCTGCATCACCATTTTTGCCGGCTTTTGATTCCAAGTTTTGACGAGATTTAGTAGCTGCTCCCAAGATGTTAGTACTTCAATACAAACTTTACATCTATGTCCAGATGTGTGAAAGACCTATAGGCTTCTATACACGAATAAATATAGATTGTAATAAGTACTATATAAAAGGATGTATGCCTATATTCTTCTCATTAATTCTGGGGTCACCAGGTGCACTCATCGGCCGACACGTGGACCGGGTGTGATACTGCGGGTGAACCATTATACATTAGTAGCAAGCAGCCCATGAGTTGCAACGGGGGTATACATATTCTAGTGGTTCAGCATCAATCTTGTTCGATATATACCTTACATCCACCAAATTCTAGATTTTGGTAACATTTAATTTGATTTGAGTATGGGTAGGGGAAGGCAAGGAATGTTTTGATTTAATTCAGATTTTGGTAAGATTGATTTAATTTAATTGAGTTAATGCAAGATGTGGTTTTCGGAAGTATCGGTTTAGTTTAGATTATTCCATGTTACTATATTTAAGTTGGTTTTTATTTTGTGTGGCATCGGTTGGGGTCACCAAAAAACCCAACAGGAAACCAAAGAGGAAGGGGAACGTGGGGAGAAAAAAACTAGGAAGGACCGAAGGAGGGTAGGCGACGAAACCAACTCTTCTTTAATAGTAGAGATAGTTAGAGTGTCACACATGTGTCATGCGGGTAGGCTGCCCTTCGGCCCCACCCACTTCGGTGGCTACCGTTTGAGCTCTCGTTACGCTGGCGATGGGGCCCAAGTGCTTCGTTGTGGGTTGTAGCGTGGTGGTGGCCTGGGGGCACTGTGCAGGGGCGGAGCTAGAGTACAGCCGTTGGGTTCAGTTGAACCCAACGAATTTCCCTGCCATGTACAGTACGTTTGTAGTTTTTGGGTATGAACCCAGTAAAATATCAAGGCTGCACCCATCAAAACTACAAAACCCAAGCGAGAAGCCTTTTGGTCCATTTAAAATGCTTTACCGTAACTGGCCCGACTAAAAGCCCACACGAGTAGCCCGGATTGACTCGACTGATCGCTTCCCAATCTCAGAGATGTACGCTCCCTGGCTCCACCTAAATCGACTTAAGTGCCTCCCAACTCGGCAACTCCCAGCCGTGATATCCACATCGCTCGGTCGCCATGGCAAGCCCGCGCGCAGGGGCACATCCCAATCCAAATTCAAGCCATATGAGATCAATCATCAAATCTTCCTCTTACGCATGTCCAATCTAGCCTAGCGTGATAACGCCCATTGCCCTAATTTCTTTAAAAAAATATCATCGACCTTGATTGATCTAGGCATTAGGAGAATATCATCAAAGCAAAATAGATCACCGGATTCAGAAAATGGTGCAACCACTTCCAGGCGATTCCTAGATGTAAGCAAGGTACATCAAATTGTTGTTGACGCAACTAGGCTTTCAAAGCATTTATGCAGATAAAAGTTAAGTTAGATGATCTGTCTTATGATATGTGTGTTGATCAGCAGAAAATTTCAGACCACACAAGAAATTCTAAGAAGCAAGGCGAGATAGACAAAGATATTTAACCAATGGACCTTTGTGGCCACCAACTAACTTTGACAGATGAAACTTATTTTGAACTTGTCAAAGTAATTTATATTTTCAATTTTTTCAGGAATGTGAGAAGTTGTACATGAAGCTGTGAAGTTATGTTGGTACTGTTCTATTTAAATTCATCCAACCAGTATGTATTGTGCTTTCAGTTTTTAATGTAACGACTATATGTGGTAAGCGATAAAATATTTTTATTGATTATGCTGCCTTTTTAGTGCTATACTTTTATTGTAATGCGGTGTGAATTTGGACATTACACTTAGTTAATTCATACCCAAAAATTCATACTGAATCATGTGAATCCCGATGATTCGTGAATGAACCCATTGGCTAAATTTTCTGGCTCCGCCCCTGGCACTGTGTTGTGTTGCCGCCACCGGTGGAGTGCGTCGTGGCTGTGGCGCTGGGTGGCTTCTCAATGGCACCAGTGCGAACACGGCTGCTTTTGTGCTGGTCACTGCGTCGCCATATGTGTGTCCACACGTTAGTTATGGGCGGGTATACGACATCGTGTGGTGCACAACGGTCGATGGCGCTGCTTCTGTGCGCAACTTAATGGGGCACGTCCAGCCATTCATTCGTCGTTGTGATCTGTATCCCCTTTCTTCCTCTCTCTATTGCCAGATAGTCTCCTGCTTCCCCTGCCCCGGCTATTCATATGCCCGAGTTTATCGGCGTGGGAGCTGCGGCCCCAAGTTGGCTCCTCCGAGGGCTGGAACGGCTAGATGTTGTTGGCCATGGGTGGTGCTATTGTGGTGCCAAGTCTGGTCCCAACGACGTGATGTCGGTCGTTGTGACCGTGGGCAAACATGGCAGCTGCCCCACATTCCCCTTCTCCCCTTCTCTCTCCCTTCATTTGCCGTTGCTACTTATCACACGAGGCATCGCCACTGGCCGTCACAGCCGTGGCCAGGAGTCACCACGAGTGTGCCCTGCCTTTTTTCGCCGTTTGTTCGTCTCTTTGTTTCCCTTAGTTCCATAGTTTTATTTCGCTGTTGGGTTTTTGTTTGGGCGGTGTTGAGACTAGCGTGGCTCTTTGGGCCACCACCTTCCGACGTGATATTGTTTTGTGCATGTCAAAACTCTAAAGGCAGCTTAGGCGAGTTCTCTTCGTTTTGGTGGCGGTAGGATTTTAGCTGGAGGTTTTTTTTTTGAATTTTCATCGGAGAGGGAGATAACTCCCCCACCTGCATTGTATTCATTTGCCTATAAGGCTTTGCAGCCTCGCAAGATGGGCTCAAGTGAACCAGAGTTACAGGGGATACATGGGAGGAGAGATAAAATAAAACAACATAACACACCGACGAAACACAAGACGTCACACACAGCAGGGGGGAACAAGAAGGGAAAACACAACACAACACAACAAAGAGCACCGCCGGTGTAATCGAACGGCATCGGCCAGCCGAGACTAAACCAAGGCACTGCACCGTCGATGTAATCGAAAAGCTCCACGCAACCGAGACTGCACAACGCCGCGACACCACCTGCATCACGGGGCACATTCGAAGGGTGACGCGAGGCCGAGACGATGCCACGCCACCTGTGTGTCACCGGCGTCGTCGAGGGGCATCGCCAAGCAGACCAAACCACGGCACTGCATCATCGACGTAATCGAAAGGCACCGCGCATCAGAGACTGCACAACGCCACAACACCACCTGTGTCGGGGGTACATTCGATAGGACACGCGAGGCCGAGACAACGCCACGGCACCTGTGTGCCACCGGCAAAATCACAGGGCACCGCCTAGCAGAGACACACCAAGAAGAACTTGAGCACGAACATCGCCGAAGAAGAGCACAGATCCACCGTCGACCCCCAAACCGGCCGCAACACCATCAACATCAACCACACTCCACCGACAACCGCCACCCACGCAAGCCGTCGGTTACCATCAACAGCCATGGTCTCCAAGACGACGCCTCCATGAAGGTAGCGACGAATATGATGCTGCCGTCGTCCGATCTAGCAAAACAAGATCTTGGGCTTACGCCCGGAGACACTCTTGAGGGATTTGGGTGAACTGGACTCCTCAGCAACGCCCCCAAGGATGTCACCGGCATCAACAACAGTTTTTGCAAGGATTTCTCCAGGAGCCAAACACGACCAAATCACCTCAAGATCCAAGCCCTGGCACACCTCCGGCCGCGGTCGCAGGCCACGAGAGGGGAGAAGAGCACCCCCAACTTACGACGAAAACGGGGCAGAGCACCGTTGCCGTGGATCCTAGGACTCCCTCCACCCCCCCCCCCCCCCCCCCCACCCCGCGTATAAGCTGGACCAGCCAGAACAAGATCTTGCCATTAGGACCAGCACCGCACAGACGGGAACGAGGGGAGGGATGCACGAGAAACGCCGCCGCCTGCCAGATCTGGGGCAACACGGGGCAGCAGGGACTGCACCGGCCGCGCACGGCGCGTCACCCGGCCAGCCGCGCGCGCCCAGGCCTCCACACCAGCGCCGCCAGCCACGGGACGCCGCCGCCGAGCCAGCGAGCATCGCCGCGCCCCACGTGCGCGAGGCCCCGAGCCCCAAGCCTCTGCCCAAAGCCACCTACTCGCAGCTCCGCGCCCGCACGCGAAGCACCACGACGCCGCCGCTGAAGCCGGAAGCCATTGGGACCAGTTCCCGCTCGCAGATCGACGCGCCGGCCAACAAGTGACCCCCGCCCGTGCCCGAGAGCCGCCCGAAGACACGAGAAATGATCCCTGCCGCCGCCGTCAGCCGCGCGGCTTTGCCCCGTGACGTCCTCCGGCAGCGGCAGAGAGGGGTGGGTGGCCGGCGGCGGCGCTAGCCTGGGGTTGGGGTGGCCGCCCGAGTCGCCCGCACGGCGCTAGCCTCTCTTAGTTGGAGGTTTTACGCCGCCAGCCGGGTAGGTGCCTTCTGATCCCTTTGTTTAGGCCTCATCTCTCTTCTATCTACTCTTTCTTCTTCTGCGTGTTTCCGATTCCCCACTCCCCAGCCGTTCATTTGGCCGATGTTGCTAATAGTAATAGTTCTCGCCGCTGCTCCACTCGAGAGCGAGCTTTGCCGTTTTTTCTAGGAGTGGGTTGCACGACCATTGCAAGAATTCGTCGGTGTCACCAAAAACCGCGGCCGGTGCACTATTGAAGGTTACGGATGGCATCTCAGTGTCCTGCACTTGGGCTGGCTTGACGGTGCTCGATGCTCGTCTCCACTCAACCACCACTGCCATGGCAGTCCCCGCATTGGCATTGGCAGCCACGAGTACAACAACCATGGTGATCGCGATGACCAAGGTGATCATGGCAACCGCCGTGGTACTTGCAAGGAGCTGCAGTTTGTGTCGTCCATCGGGAGGCGAGTGTGTTGCTGGTGGTCTTCAGTGATGGGATCACCGTGGCGCTCGATGAGTGGTTCCTGCCCTTCAAGGATCATTATTCTCTCGTCGCACTAGTGCAGAACCGGACAATAGCACCGGTTCGTAAGGCCCTTTAGTGCCGGTTTCATAACCGGCACTAAAGTGTGGGCACTAAAGCCCTCCCCCCCCCCTTAGTACCGGTTCAGCACGAACCGGTGCTAAAGGGCAACCACGTGGCACGAGTCAGCTCCGGGGGCCGGGAGCCCTTTAGTACCCGTTGGTAACATCAACCGGTACTAAAATGTTTGGGGGGGGGGGGGGGGGGGTTTGGTTTTATAATTTCTTTTTCATTTAATTTTGTGTTTTCCATTTTAATTCTTTTTCGTTTGCTGGTATTTTACGATACTACACATTGTACATGTTATGCATATATATATATATATATATATATATATATATATATATATATAGAATTTCTAGTAGAACCAATCATATATATATCATCAATGTCTCACAAACCACCATATTAATTCACACATACACACATGTATAGCTATATACAATTTCTCCTGCATATGCATGTTGCCTTCGGAGCCAGTGGCATTAGCCTAATTGGTGCCTTCGGAGCACGATGACAATTGGAAGTGGTTCATGACCTGTTCGATGGGGGCGGTAGCGGGTAATAGTATTCTCCGTTCGGATTTATGACCTGGTCGAGCAAAATTCCCGCTATTTCCTCTTGAAGTGCTTCTACGCGCTCCGTTTCTAGGAGCTTGTCCCGCACCTCTGTGAACTGTTAAGAAGGAGATCAATATGCATGTGTATTAGTTGTGTGACTAGATATCGATAATGGTGTAAAAATTGTGAATAGTGTTCTGACAAGCGTACCCATTCTTGTCTTTGAGATCTGCTCCTTTCGGACGCCATCATGCGAATGTTCCTGCAAAATATCATAGAAAAGAATATAGTGAGGATAATTACAGGTAATGATTGATCAAAAGGATCACTACAGCTAGTTTGAGACTTAAATTACAGAAAGAAATCACTTACAGACAATAGCAACTGACGATAGATTTGTCGAGTGCGTCTTGATTGTATAACTGAAACAGTTCAGAATACTCAACGGTCACAGGTTTCTGATGGTAGTAATGATCCTTCTTAACTTGCACCATGAGGGACTCTCGATCGGATCTCTTGATAATGTCCATGTACCATTGATGCAATTCATACATTCTCGTTGGGAGCTTTTTGACATCTTCTGGCTTGACGAAAGGTTGGCCCCGGGCATATTTCCGTTTTATTTCCTCCTCTCTAAGCACATGCATGTCTTCGATCTCGAGGAGTTGTCCAACAGTGATGTTGAGAGTTTCAGCCTGCATTATATGCTCCTGGGTTATTACCACATCGCCTAGCTCGGAAACATAAACTGTTTGCCCACAATAATATTGGGCGCGCGTACTGTCACGTGTTGTTGGCACAACAAGCGGGGGGATCGATTGCGCCGCCTGTTCTCCCAGCTGGGCAACAGTTTTCCCGCATTTTTTGACAGCTGCTTATTGTTTGCTCGAGCTCGAGCTCGCCTCCTTCTGTAGACGTTGTCGATTTAACTTCCTGATGTGGCGCTCATAGTCTGTGTCAACAGGCTTAGGAGCTGGTGGTTGAGCCATACGAATGAAGTGGTCAATCTTTTCCACAGGCACTTTCTCCCTTGGCGGCGGTGGCGGTTTCGGTACAAAATGGGCGTCGACTTCTGCCCGCATTATGGTTTGGACCATATTTATATCGCTTGCCTCCGCCTGTACTTCCTGTACTATGACCTCGACTCGTACCGCTACGCACCATAGCTGCGGGGTGTCTCTTCTGCGATTGCTGAGGCGGCGGAGACGGCTGACGGGGCTGAGTTGGACGAGGAGGAGTGGCCTGAAGCTGTGCCGGACTTGGAAGAGGAGTGGCCTGAGGTTGTGCCGGACTTGGAGGAGGAGTGGACATCTGACGCTGTGTCGGACTTGGAGGAGGAGTGGCCTGACACTTTGCCGGACTTGGAGGAGGAGGAGTGGCCTCACGCGTTGGTGGACTTGGAGGAGTGGGAGTCTGCTGAATCGGTGGCGGACTTTGACGAGGAGTCGGGTGACGCGGTGTCGGTGGCCTTCGAAAGATGATGCAATCCTTTCTCCATAGGATGATACGATGTTTGGCCTCTCTGAGTGTGTGCTCCTTGTCACCTCCAGGAATGTCAAACTCTAGCCCTGAATATTGGTCCACCACCTCATCAACCATGACACGAGCATAGCCTGCTGGAATCGGGTTGCAATGGAAGGTTGCATCGGGGGAATTTGTATAAGCAACGCCGTCCGCCACCTTTAAGGATATGTTCTTAATTTTGAAGTGTAGCTCGCAGTTTGTGTTCTCCGTGATGTCATCCACGGGGTATCTATCCAGCATTGCATCAAATGGGGCGGAACCCACGCTGCTTCTCGGCATGGATGGGGCGGTGGTATCCAATGTTGGATCATCCGCTAGCTGTTGCAGCTGCTGAGACCCCCTTTGCTGGCTAAGTGAGTCGATCTGCTCCTGCTGCCGCTGGAATTTGACTGCCAAGTCCGTGTGCTGATTCTAGGCCTTGAAGGCGTTCATAGTCCAGCTTCCTCTTCTCCTCCTCCATCTTCCTCTGCTTCTCCTCCGCAATCTTCCTTCTCGCACTGGTTCTATAGTCGGCGTTCCAGTCCGAAAACCCCTCATACCACGGAATAGCGCCCTTGCCTCGTGTTCTTCCCGGGTGTTCAGGATTTCCCAGGGCACGCGTAAGCTCGTCGTTCTCTCTGTTGGGCTGGAACACCCCCGTTCGAGCCTCTTCTATTGCAGCAAGTATATTATCGTCGGCTCCGTTCAGACATGCCTTCGTCGAAACTTTGCCTGTCTTCGGGTCCAACTCCCCCCCATGCGCATAGAACCAAGTCCTGCACCTGGGGGGCCAACTCTTAGTAACCGGAGTGACACCTGCATCCTCCATCTCTTTCTCAGACTTATCCCACTTAGGCATTGCCACCGCGTAGCCACCTGGCCCCAGCTTATGGAACTTATCCTTTTTTCAGCATTATTCTTGTTTATTCTCGACTGTACCTTAGCTAATTCTGAATCTTTGAATTTCACGAAATCGTCCCAGTGAGCACTTTGATTCTCTAGTGTTCCCTCGAATACTGGAGTCTTCTTTCCATCCTTGATGTACTTGTCCCATAGACGATTCTTGTGGTTGTTGAATGCAACCGCCATCTTCCTAAGAGCGGCGTCCTTGACTTTCTCCACATCTGCATCTGTGAAATGATCTGGTAGGGTGAAATGTTCCATGAGAGTATCCCAAAGCAGTTTTTTTGATTCTCGTCGACAAAAGTAACATCTGGACGTGGCTTTGCTGGCTTTCTCCATTCTTGAAGGGAGATCGGGAGTTGGTCCTTCACAAGAACTCCGCACTGATGAACGAACTTGTCCGCAATCTTCTTAGGTGCTAATGGTTCGCCATTAGGTTTGAATGCCTCGATATTGTACTTTACGCCCTCCTTCAACTTTTTGTTCGGGCCTCGTTTCGTCCTTGTGCATGAAGATTTGCTCGATCCGGATGGCTGAAAGAAGAAAGATCGATTCGTTAATATATCTTCAACTCATTTAAAACATGCGATGATCACCAGGTGCCTGCTTATATAAATATATATACCTCGCTGGTCTTTGTTGCTTCAGGATCAACATGTTCTTCGTCATCGTCATAATCGTAGTTCATGACTTCATCAATTCGGTCGTCGCGATTGAAATTTGGAGCCATCATAATCTTCTTCATTCTGATCATCATCTGGCCCGCGTATCATATCGAACATGGTATGTTCTCCCTCTCTGTCGGTATAGTCCGCCATAGCTTTTATTTAACTAATCCAAAAGAAATATAAAACAATTTAGTATTCAAGTTACATCGTCTCGAATAATAGATATAATCTCAATACATCGTCTCGAATAATAGATATAATCTCGAATACATCGTCTCGAATAATATATAATATTGAATAGTACATCACTGGCTAGGTAGCTAATTAAAGATCGAATACTACAGAAGAATCTAGGACACTCGCGGTTCCTGCGGCGCGGGCGGTGGACACCCAAAGAGAAGGAACCCTCACAGGATCATAGCTGAAGTGAGATCCCTGAAGAAACTGCCAGGTATTGGACAACCAGCCGCCCTCTAACGCAACCATGTAGCGATGGACGTGCTCGTCCTCCTCCCTGACACGATGACGTACCACCTCCGGCGGGGCCGGCTCCCTCCGCACCGAAACTGGCCCATGCGGACGCCACCAAACGAGATCAGGGTCGACGACGGGACCCGGGGCCGGGTTCCTCATCAAGCGGTGCGCCCCTCCAGGTAGCACCTCCCAGTGCCAGCCCGGCGGAGCCCAGTCCCGGACATGGGTCAGCCGGATGTCGTCGCAGACGGGTCGACGGCGAGGATGCGGGCCGGGCATCGTCGAGAACAAATACTAGCTATATGCCCGCAAAAAGTAACATTTTTTTAATGATTGGATTTTGATAACTAAAATTTCTAACATTTCTATATAACACTAATTATGCTATCATTGCATATGTCAAAATTCTATATGCTATTTCATACTAATTAAGCATCTAACACTAAGAACAAAAAACACAACTTCTATACATCCATTAAAAAACTGAAAAACAACATTATATAAAAAATTTCCATACTAATTAAACACTAATTATATCCATCTAACATGCATTCATACATATATACTAGTGAAAAAATAATAATCTAAAAAATCTAAACTAATTAAACATACAAAATACGTATATACTAATATATACATGCATTAATTCATACATATGTACGTGGGTGTGTGTGTGTGTTCATCATGCTTGTGTGTGTGTGTATGGGCTCGGGGAGGGGCGGCGCCCATGGTGGCCGCCGGGGGCGAGGGAGAGGGGTTAGAGGGGGAGAGCTCACAGCGGGGCGACGGCAACGGCGAGGCGACGGCCGGGGGCGGCGACGGGCCGGGGCGTGACGCGGGGGCGGCGACGCGGGGACGGCGCGACCGGGACGGGCCCGGGGCGGCGATGGAGATGAGGGCGGCGACGGGGACGGGGGCGGCGACGGGGACGGCGTCGATCGATCGAGGCGCGCGGGCGGTGCTTCAACGAGGAAACAGAGGAAGAAACAGAGGGAGAATGAAATTTTCGTAAGTGTTGTATATATAGAAGGCACCTTTAGTACCGGTTGGAGCCACCAACCGGTACTAAAGGCCTGTTTTGGCCAGGCCAAGCGGCAGGAACCGCACCCCCTTTAGTATCGGTTGGTGGCTCCAACCGGTACTAAAGGCCCCCCTTTAGTACCGGTTGGTGCCACGAACTGGTACTAAAGGGGGTGCGCTGGTGCAGGTGCGGTGCGGCAAGTTTAGTCCCACCTCGCTAGCCGAGGGGCGACCGCACTGGTTTATAAACCCCCATGCGGTAGCTCTCTCGAGCTCCTCTCCAAAGCAGGCCTACTGGGCCTACATGTTCTGTGCTGCCCTGTGGGCCTACTGGGCCTTTGCGGGCCTGCATCCTGGCCCAACAACAGGTTGGGTTTCTAGTCGTATGTAGGCCGCTCTGGCCTAGTAGGCGGGTTTTTTTTATTTTTTTTGCTTTATTTATTTTTGAGTTGTTTTTTTGTGTATTTAGAGTTTCTTTGTGAATATTTTTGCTTTAGGTACAAAAAATTACAAACTTTCTGTTAGTGCCCGTAGTTTTCAAATTTGAATAGTTTAAATTTTCAATTATTTGAAATTAGTGTGAATCACTAGTTTGTGAATAACTTAACTTTAAAAATCAGTAAAGGCATGAAAGAATTTGTTTGCACATAAAATTTCTTCGCGTTTCAAATGCCAAAATACATAATTAACTACCCTAACTATTACAGAGATTCCCTTCTGGGTGTGAAACACAAAAGAAAGTGATGATAGTGAAGCCGATCACATCCCAGATCTTTGGGTGTGAAACTTTTTCTTCGCGTGTGTCCCTTTGCGACGTAAGCATGGAAAATCTTCATCATTTAACGGGATGCTCGGGTCAATATTCACTGTGAATGGAGCAATTTCATCAAACTTTTCATAATCTTCTGACTTGTCTGTCTTGTCATCCACTCCCACGATGTTTCTCTTCCCAGAAAGAACTATGTGCCGCTTTGGCTCATCGTACGATGCATTCGCTTCCTTATCTTTTCTTTTTCTTGGCTTGGTAGACATGTCCTTCACATAGAAAACCTGTGCCACATCATTGGCTAGGACGAATGGTTCGTCTACATACGCAAGATTGTTGAGATCCACTGTTGTCATTCCATACTGCGGGTCTTCCGTTACCCCACCTCGTATCATATTGACCCATTTGCACCGAAACAAAGGGACCTTCAAACCACGTCGATAGTCAAGTTCCCATATGTCCTGTATATAACCATAATATGTTTCCTTTCCCGTCTTTGTTTCTGCATCAAAGCGGACACCACTATTTTGGTTAGTGCTCTTCTTATCTTGGGCGATCGTGTAAAATGTATTACCATTTATCTCGTACCCTTTGAAAGTCATTATATTCGAAGATGGTAACTGGGACAGCAAGTACAGGTCATCTTCAATAGAGGTGTCATGCATGGTACGTGTCTACAACCAGCTGGCGAAACTCCTGGTTTCTTCACGTGTAATCCAGTCATCAGACCGCTCCGGGTGTTTGGAGCGTAGCAAATTCTTGTGTTCATCCATATACGGAGCCACCAAGGCGGAATTCTGTAGAACTGTGTAGTGTGCTTCAGTGAGAGAATGTCCGTCCATACATATTATTTGTTTCCCTCCTAGCGTGCCTTTTCCATCCAGTCTGCCCATATGCCGCGATTCAGGAACACCAATCGGCTTAAGGTCAGGAATAAAGTCAATACAAAACTCAATGACCTCCTCATTTTGATGGCCCTTGGAGATGCTTCCTTCTGGCCTAGGACGGTTATGAACATATTTCTTTAAGACTCCCATGAACCTCTCAAAGGGGAACATATTGTGTAGAAATACAGGACCCAAAACGTTAATCTCTTCGCATAGGTGAACTAGGACGTGCGTCATGATGTTGAAGAAGGATGGTGGGAACACCAACTCGAAACTGACAAGACATTGCACCAAATCATTCTCTAACCTTGGTATGATTGCTGGATCGATTACCTTCTAAGAGATTGCATTGAGAAATGCACATAGCTTCACAATGGCTAATTGAACGTTTTCCGGTAGAAGCCCCCTCAATGCAACCGGAAGCAGTTGCGTCATAATCACGTGGCAGTCATGAGACTTTAGGTTCTGGAACTTTTTCTCTGCCATGTTTACTATTCCCTTTATATTCGACGAGAAGCCAAACGGTACCTTAATACTGAGCAGGCATTCAAAGAAGATTTCCTTCTCTTCTTTGGTAAGAGCGTAGCTTGCATGACCCTGATGTATTTCGCCTTTTCCGTGCATACGTTGCTGGTCCTCCCGTGCCTCAGGTGTATCTTTTGTCTTCCCATACACGCCCAAGAAGCCAAGCAGGGTCACACAAAGATTCTTCGTCACGTGCATCACGTCGATTACGGATCGGACCTCTAGGTCTTTCCAATAGGGCAGGTCCCAAAATATAGATTTGTTCTTCCACATGGGTGCGCGTCCGTCAGCATCATTCGGAACAGGTTGTCCACCAGGACCCTTTCCAAAGACCACCTTCAAATCCTTGACCATATCATGTACATCAGCACCAGTACGGTGGCGAGGCTTCGTCCGGTGATCCGCCTCACCTTTGAAATGCTTGCCTTTCTTTCTTACGGGATGCCTGCTCGGAAGAAATCGACGATGTCCCAGGTACACATTCTTATTAGCCAAATATATACTGTCGGTATCGTCGAAACAGTGCGTGCATGCGCGGTATCCCTTGTTGTTCTGTCCTGAAAGGTTACTGAGAGCAGGCCAATCATTGATGGTCACGAACAGCAACGCCTTTAGGTCAAATTCTTCCCCCATGTGCTCATCCCACGCACGTACACCTGTTCCATTCCACAGTTGTAAGAGTTCTTCAACTAATGGCCTTAGGTACACATCAATGTCGTTGCCGGGTTGCTTAGGGCCTTGGATGAGCACTGGCATCATAATGAACTTCCGCTTCATGCACAATCAAGGAGGAAGGTTATACAAACATAGAGTCACAGGCCAGGTGCTATGGTTGCTGCTCTGCTCCCCAAAAGGATTAATGCCATTTGCGCTTAGACCAAACCATACGCTCCTTGCGTCATCTGCAAACTCCTTCCCGTACTTTCTTTCGATTTTTCTCCACTGCGACCCGTCAGCGGGTACTCTCAACTTTCCGTCTTTCTTACAGTCTTCTCTGTGCCATCGCATCGCCTTGGCATGCTCTTTGTTTTGGAACAAATGTTTCAACCGTGGTATTATAGGAGCATACCACATCACCTTGGCAGGAATCTTCTTCCTGGGGCGCTCGCCCTCGACATCACCAGGGTCATCGCGGCTGATCTTATAGCGCAATGCACCACATACCGGGCAAGCGTTCAAATCCTCGTACTCACCACAGTAGAGGATGCAATCATTAGGGCATGCATGTATCGTCTGCACCTCTAACCCTAGAGGGTAGACAGCCTTCTTTGCTTCGTACGTACTCTCGGACAATTCGTTGTCCTTTGGAAGCATATCCTTTATCATTACCAGCAACTTTCCAAATCCTTGTCAGATACACCATTCTCTGCCTTCCATTGCAGCAATTCCAGTGTGGTGCCCAGCTTTTTCTTGTCACCTACGCAATTCGGGTACAACATTTTTTTGTGATCCTCTAACATGCGCTGCAACTTCTTCTTCTCCAAATCACTTGCGTAGTTTCTCTTTGCATCGGCAATGGCCAGACCTAGATCATCAACGGGCTCATCTGATGCACCTTCTTCAGCTTCTTCCTGCATTGCCAGCTCAGCTTCTTCCCGCATTACCGGCTCAGCTTCTTCCCCCATTGTTGTATCATCGTATTCAGGGAACCCATGGCCAGGATAGCTGTCGTCGTCCTCTTATTCTTCATTGTCTTCCATCATAACCCCTCTTTCTTCGTGCTTGGTCCAAACATTATAGTGGGGCATGAAACCGGACTCAAACAGGTGGACGTGAATGGTTCTTGACGTAGAGTAATTGTGACCATTCTTACAGCCAACACATGGACAAGGCATAAAACCATCCGCCCGCTTGTTTGCCTCAGCCGCAAGCAGAAAAGTATGGACGCCCTCAACGAACTAGGGAGAGCATCGGTCATCGTACATCCATTGCCGGCTCATCTTCATTACACAACACCGAATAGACCAAATTAATACAAGTTCATACATAAAGTTCATAAAACACTTAAATGCAACAAACAAATAACTCTCTAGCTAAAGCATTTAAATGCAACAACAAATGCGATCAAGATCGCAACTAAGGTAACAATTGATCCAACAGCATAATGATACCAAGCCTCACTATCGATGGCATATTTTCTAATCTTTCTAATCTTCAAGTGCATTTTCTCCATCTTGATCTTGTGATCATCGACGACATCGGCAACATGCAACTCCAATTCCATCTTCTCCCCCTCAATTCTTTTCAATTTTTCTTTCAAGTACTCATTTTCTCTTCCAACTAAATTTAACCTCTTGAAAATAGGGTCGGTTGGAATTTCCGGTTCACATACCTCTTAGAAAAAAATTCTATGTCAACTTGATGGGCATAATTTGTCATAAACACGAAATGCAACTAGTTTTAAAAGAGAATATATATACCACATCCGAATCATAACAAGGACGAGGGCCGACGGGGACGGATATCAAAACCATGGCACTATATGTATAACAAATAACGTACGGGTAAGATAATTATACGAGTAACTATATATCCAAATCACACAAACATCAATTTTTATATAAAATTTTATGAACAAGAGGCTCACCACAAGGTGGTGCCGGCGACGGGACGGTGCGGACGATCGACGGTGGTTACGACGGAGATTTAGAAGGCACTAAGTAAACCACACCTACATATGCAAACTAAGTGTTATTTTTGACCTCAAATTGCATATAAATCAAATAGTAGCACATATATATATATATATATATATATATATATATATATATATATATATATATATATATATATTTCCTCCCAAATTACTAAACTCACAAATTAATCACTATATAAAGCATTGCAAGAGCTAATCTAGCAATGAGAGATGAAAGGACAAAGTTGCTAACCTCTGTGATCATTTGAATGGATGGGGGCCTTCAAATCTTGACAAATTTTGGGCAAAATGTGTGATGAGCTCGAGAGGAAGAGGGGAAGAACAGAGAGGAGAGGGGAAAGGGGAAGAATAGAGCGAGCTCGGGTGGACGAAGGGTTTATGTAGGACGACCTTTAGTACCGGTTCGTGCCAAGAACCGGTACTAAAGGGGCTGGAGGGGCCCAGTCTGACAACATCCTGCCACCACTCTCATTAGTACCGGTTCGTGGCATGAACCGGTTCTAAAGGTTCGCCACGAACCGGTACTAATGAAAGTGGCCCGGCTAGCCGTTGGAACCGGAACTAATGTATACATTAGTGCCGGCTCAAATACAAACCGGCACTAATGTGCTTCACGTTTGACCCTTTTTCTACTAGTGCAAGCACAAGATGATGATGGCCATATCATATCACTTATATTGATTGCATGTGATGTTTATCTTTTATGCATCTTATTTTGCTTTGATTGACGGTTGCATTATAAGATGATCTCTCACTAAATTTCAAGATAAAATTGTTCTCCTGAGTATGCACCGTTGCCAAAGTTCGTCGTGCCCAGACACCACGTGATGATCGGGTGTGATAAGCTCTACGTCCATCTACAACGGGTGCAAGCCAGTTTTGCACATGCAGAATACTCAGGTTAAACTTGACGAGCCTAGCATATGCAGATATGGCCTCGGAACACTGAGACCGAAAGGTCGAGCGTGAATCATATAGTAGATATGATCAATATAGTGATGTTCATCATTGAAAACTACTCCATTTCACGTGATGATCGGTTATGGTTTAGTTGATTTGGATCACGTGATCACTTAGATGATTAGAGGGATGTCTATTTAAGTGGGAGTTCTTAAGTAATATAATTAATTGAACTTAAATTTATCATGAACTTAGTCATGGTAGTATTAGCATATCTATGTTGTAGATGAATAGCTCGCGTTTAACTCCCCTGTTTTATTTTCATATGTTCCTAGAGAAAACTAAGTTGAAAGATGTTAGTAGCAATAATGCGGATTGGATCCATGTTCTGAGGATTATCATGATTGCTGCACAGAAGAATTATATTCTTGATGCACCGCTAGGTGACAGACCGATTGCAGGAGCAAATGCAGACGTTATGAATGTTTGGCCAGCTCGATATGATGACTACTTGATAGTTTAGTGCACCATGCTTTATGGCTTTGAATCGGGACTTCAAAGACATTTTGAACGTCATGGACCATATGAGATGTTCCAGTAGTTGAAGTTAATATTTCAAGCAAATACCCGAGTTGAGAGATATGAAGTCTCCAACAAGTTCTATAGCTAAAAGATGGAGGAGAATAACTCAAGTAGTGAGCATGTCCTCAGATTGTCTGGGTACTACAATCGCTTGAATCAAGTGGGAGTTAATGTTCTAGATAAAATAGTGATTGACAGAATTCTCTAGTCACCATCACCAAGTTAGTAGAACTTTGTGATGAACTATAGTATGCAAGGGATGACGAAAACGATTCCCGAGCTTTTCATGATGATGAAATCGATGAAAGTAGAAATCAAGAAAGATCATCAAGTGTTGATGATTAAGAAGACCACTAGTTTCAATAAAAGGGGAAAAGGAAAGAAGGGGAACTTAAAGAAGAACGGCAAGCAAGTTGCTGCTCGAGTGAAGAAGCCCAAGTCTGGACCTAAGCATGAGACTAAGTGCATCTACTGCAAAGGGACTGGTCACTAGAAGCGGAACTACCCCAAGTAATTGGCGGATAAGAAGGATGGCAAAGTGAACATAAGTATATTTGATATACATGTTATTGATGTGTACTTTACTAGTGTTCATAGCAACCCCTCAGTTTTTGTTACTGGTTCAGTTGCTAAGAGTAGTAACTCGAAACGGGAGTTGCAGAATGAACATAGACTAGTTAATGGTGAAGTGACGATGTGTATTGGAAGTGGTTCCAAGATTGATATGATCATCATCGCACACTCCCTATACTTTCGGGATTAGTGTTGATCCTAAAAATAAATGTTATTTAGTGTTTGTGTTGAGCATGAATATGATTGGATCATGTTTATTGCAATACGGTTATTCACGTAAGCTAGAGAACAATTGTTGTTCTGTTTACATGAATAAAACCTTCTATGGTCATACACCCAATGAAAAATGGTTTCTTGGATCTCGATTGTACTGATACACATATTCATAATATTGAAGCTAAAAGATGCAAAGTTAATAATGATAGTGCAACTTAGTTGTGGCACTGCCATTTAGGTTGTATTGGTGTAAAGCGCATGAAGAAACTCCATGCTGATGGGTTTTTGGAATCACTTGATGCTTGCGAACCATGCCTTATGGGCAAGATGACTAAGACTCCGTTCTCCGGAACAATGGAGCGAGCAACTGACTTATTGGAAATAATACATATTGATGTATGCGATCCGATGAGTGTTGAGGCTCGCGGCGGGTATCGTAATTTTCTGACCTTCACAGATGATTTGAGCAGATATGGGTATATCTACTTGATGAAACATAAGTCTGAAACATTTGAAAAGTTCAAAAATTTCAGAGTGAAGTGGAAAATCATCGTGACAAGAAAATAAAGTTTCTATGATCTGATCGCGGAGACAAATATTTGAGTTACGAGCTTGGTCTTCATTTGAAACAATGCGGAATAGTTTCGCAACTCACGCCATCTGGAACACCACAGCGTAATGGTGTGTCCAAACGTCATAACCGTACTTTATTGGATATAGTGCAATCTATGATGTTTTTTACCGATTTACCACTATAGTTTTGGGGTTATGCATTAGAGACAGCTGCATTCACGTTAAAAAGGGGACCATCTAAATCCGTTGAGACGACACAGTATGAACTGTGGTTTGGCAAGAAACCAAAGTTGTCGTTTCTTAAAGTTTGGGATTGCGATGCTTATAAGAAAAAGTTTCGTCCTGATAAGCTGAAACCCAAATCAGAGAAATGTGTCTTCATAGGATACCCAAAGGAGACAATTGGGTACACCTTCTATCATAGATCCGAAGGCAAGATATTCATTGCTAAGAATGGATCTTTTCTAGAGAAGGAGTTTCTCTCGAAAGAAGTGAGTGGGAGGAAAGTAGAACTTAATGAGGTAACTGTACCTACTCCCTTATTGGAAAGTAGTTCATCACAGAAATCTGTTCCTGTGACTACTACACCAACTAGTGAGGAAGCTAATGATGATGATCATGTAACTTCAGATCAAGTTACTACCGAACCTCGTAGGTAAACCAGAGTGAGATCTGCACAAGAGTGGTACGGTAATCCTGTTCTGGAGGTCATGTTACTTGACCATGACGAACCTACAAACTATGAGGAAGCGGTGATGAGCCCAGATTCCACAATAGCTTGAGGTCATGAAATCCGAGATGGGATCCATGTATGAGAACAAAGTGTGGACTTTGGTTGACTTGCCTGATGATCGGCAAGTGTCGGTGTCAAAACCGGCGGATCTCGGGTAGGGGGTCCCAAACTGTGCGTCAAGGCCGGATGGTAACAGGAGACAAGGGACACAATGTTTTTACCCAGGTTCGGGCCCTCTCGATGGAGGTAATACCCTACTCCTTCTTGATTAATATTGATGATATGGGTAGTACAAGAGTAGATCTACCACGAGATCAAGGAGGCTAAACCCTAGAAGCTAGCCTATGGTATGATTGTTGTGCATGGAGTTGATTTTTCTACGGACTGCAACCCTCCGGTTTATATAGACATCGGATAGGGTTAGGGTTACACAGAGTCGGTTGCAATGGTAGGAGATCTTGAATATCCGCATCGCCAAGCTTGCTTTCCACGCCAAGGAAAGTCCCATCCAGACACGGGACGAAGTCTTCAATCTTGTATCTTCATAGTCCAGGAGTCCGGCGAAGGTATAGTCCGGCTACCCGAACACCCCCTAATCCAGGACTCCCTCAGTAGCCCCTGAACCAGGCTTCAATGACGACGAGTCCGGCGCGCAGATTGTCTTCGGCATTGCAAGGCGGGTTCCTCCTCCAAGTTCTTCATAGAAGATTTGCAAACACCGAGAATAGTGTTCGGCTCTGCAAAATAAGTTTCCACATATTGCCGTAGAGAGAATAATATTAACACAAATCAAATCTGCTGACGTATTCCGCAGTGCGTCATCACACTATGGCCAAGTTCTTTTACTCGGATCACTTTTACTTTTCCACCTCAGCACATTTTGCGAGGCGGTTTCCTTGGCACGTCCTGTCAAAGCAGAGATCGTGTGCCCTTTTTACGGGATTCTCATCAATACGGACGTGGGTAACCCAACCGCGCCATTTACCACGGCGCTTGGGAGGCAAGCGAGTTTTATTAGGCAGGTGGGGACGCATAACCGCATCCGCCCATATAAGGGGATAAGGATCCACCTTTTTTACCTACGCCTTCTTCCTCCTTTGCCTACCCATCTCCTGCGCACTCGAGCTCCAATGCCCAAGCCCTCATTTCTCACCTCGACCTTCTCCAGCGATGTCCGGAGCGGGAGGCAAGTGGAAGGTCTCCTGCATCACGGAGGGCGACGTCAAAAAGCTTAGGAAGGCCGGATACTTGTCCAAAGACATCGCGCACCGGCTTCCCGAGAAGGGGCAGCTCCTCCCCTCCCCAAGGCCCCACCGGTACCTTAATACTGAGCAGGCATTCAAAGAAGATTTCCTTCTCTTCTTTGGTAAGAGCGTAGCTTGCATGACCCTGATGTATTCCGCCTTTTCCGTGCATACGTTGCTGGTCCTCCCGTGCCTCAGGTGTATCTTTTGTCTTCCCATACACGCCCAAGAAGCCAAGCAGGGTCACACAAAGATTCTTCGTCACGTGCATCACGTCGATTGTGGATCGGACCTCTAGGTCTTTCCAATAGGGCAGGTCCCAAAATATAGATTTGTTCTTCCACATGGGTGCGCGTCCGTCAGCGTCATTCGGAACAGGTTGTCCACCAGGACCCTTTCCAAAGACCACCTTCAAATCCTTGACCATATCATGTACATCAGCACCAGTACGGTGGCGAGGCTTCGTCCGGTGATCCGCCTCACCTTTGAAATGCTTGCCTTTCTTTCTTACGGGATGCCTGCTCGGAAGAAATCGACGATGTCCCAGGTACACATTCTTATTAGCCAAATATATACTGTCGGTATCGTCCAAACAGTGCGTGCATGCACGGTATCCCTTGTTGTTCTGTCCTGAAAGGTTACTGAGAGCAGGCCAATCATTGATGGTCACGAACAGCAACGCCTTTAGGTCAAATTCTTCCCCCATGTGCTCATCCCACGCACGTACACCTGTTCCATTACACAGTTGTAAGAGTTCTTCAACTAATGGCCTTAGGTACACATCAATGTCGTTGCCGGGTTGCTTAGGGCCTTGGATGAGCACTGGCATCATAATGAACTTCCGCTTCATGCACAACCAAGGAGGAAGGTTATACAAACATAGAGTCACAGGCCAGGTGCTATGGTTGCTGCTCTGCTCCCCAAAAGGATTAATGCCATCTGCGCTTAGACCAAACCATACGCTCCTTGCGTCATCTGCAAACTCCTTCCCGTACTTTCTTTCGATTTTTCTCCACTGTGACCCGTTAGCGGGTACTCTCAACTTTCCGTCTTTCTTACGGTCTTCTCTGTGCCATCGCATCGCCTTGGCATGCTCTTTGTTTTGGAACAAACGTTTCAACCGTGGTATTATAGGAGCATACCACATCACCTTGGCAGGAATCTTCTTCCTGGGGCGCTCGCCCTCGACATCACCAGGGTCATCGCGGCTGATCTTATAGCGCAATGCACCACATACCGGGCAAGCGTTCAAATCCTCGTACTCACCACAGTAGAGGATGCAATCATTAGGGCATGCATGTATCGTCTGCACCTCTAACCCTAGAGGGTAGACAGCCTTCTTTGCTTCGTACGTACTCTCGGACAATTCGTTGTCCTTTGGAAGCATATCCTTTATCATTACCAGCATCTTTCCAAATCCTTGTCAGATACACCATTCTCTGCCTTCCATTGCAGCAATTCCAGTGTGGTGCCCAGCTTTTTCTTGTCACCTACGCAATTCGGGTACAACATTTTTTTGTGATCCTCTAACATGCGCTGCAACTTCTTCTTCTCCAAATCACTTGCGCAGTTTCTCTTTGCATCGGCAATGGCCAGACCTAGATCATCAACGGGCTCATCTAATGCATCTTCTTCAGCTTCTTCCTGCATTGCCGGCTCAGCTTCTTCCCGCATTACCGGCTCAGCTTCTTCCCCCATTGTTGTATCATCGTATTCAGGGAACCCATGGCCAGGATAGCTGTCGTCGTTCTCTTATTCTTCATTGTCTTCCATCATAACCCCTCTTTCTCCGTGCTTGGTCCAAACATTATAGTGGGGCATGAAACCGGACTCAAATAGGTGGACGTGAATGGTTCTTGACGTAGAGTAATTGTGACCATTCTTACAGCCAACACATGGACAAGGCATAAAACCATCCGCCCGCTTGTTTGCCTCAGCCGCAAGCAGAAAAGTATGCACGCCCTCAACGAACTGGGGAGAGCATCGGTCATCTTACATCCATTGCCGGCTCATCTTCATTACACAACACCGAATAGACCAAATTAATACAAGTTCATACATAAAGTTCATACAACACTTAAATGCAACAAACAAATAACTCTCTAGCTAATGCATTTAAATGCAACAACAAATGCGATCAAGATCGCAACAATTGATCCAACAGCATAATGATACCAAGCCTCACTATCGATGGCATATTTTCTAATCTTTCTAATCTTCAAGTGCATTTTCTCCATCTTAATCTTGTGATCATCGACGACATCGGCAACATGCAACTCCAATTCCATCTTCTCCCCCTCAATTCTTTTCAATTTTTCTTTCAAGTACTCATTTTCTCTTTCAACTAAATTTAACCTCTTGAAAATAGGGTCGGTTGGAATTTCCGGTTCACATACCTCCTAGAAAAAATTTCTATGTCAACTTGATGGGCATAATTTGTCATAAACACGAAATGCAACTAGTTTTAAAAGAGAATATATATACCACATCCGAATCATAACAAGGACGAGGGCCGACGGGGACGGATATCAAAACCATGGCACTATATGTATAACAAATAACGTACGGGTAAGATAATTATACGAGTAACTATATATCCAAATCACACAAACATCAATTTTTATATAAAATTTTATGAACAAGAGGCTCACCACAAGGTGGTGCCGGCGACGGGACGGTGCGGACGATCGACGGTGGTTACGACGGAGATTTAGAAGGCACTAAGTAAACCACACCTACATATGCAAACTAAGTGTTATTTTTGACCTCAAATTGCATATAAATCAAATAGTAGCACATATATATATATATATATATATATATATATATATATATTTCCTCCCAAATTACTAAACTCACAAATTAATCACTATATAAAGCATTGCAAGAGCTAATCTAGCAATGAGAGATGAAAGGACAAAGTTGCTAACCTTTGTGATCATTTGAATGGATGGGGGCCTTCAAATCTTGACAAATTTTGGGCAAAATGTGTGATGAGCTCGAGAGGAAGAGGGGAAGAACAGAGAGGAGAGGGGAAAGGGGAAGAATAGAGCGAGCTCGGGTGGACGAAGGGTTTATGTAGGACGACCTTTAGTACCGGTTCGTGCCAAGAACCGGTACTAAAGGTGCTGGAGGGGGCCCAGACTGACAACATCCTGCCACCACTCTCATTAGTACCGGTTCGTGGCACGAACCGGTGCTAAAGGTTAGCCACGAACCGGTACTAATGAGAGCGGCCCGGCTAGCCGTTGGAACCGGCACTAATGTATACATTTGTGCCGGCTCAAATACAAACCGGCACTAATGTGCTTCACGTTTGACCCTTTTTCTACTAGTGTCGGCCACCACCGCCGTCTATGATTTTTGGCAGTTCAGTACCCGCCCAAAGGTTTGCCTCAACTTTGAGCTCCCAGTGCAGGAGATTGTTTCATGCTGGTTCGGGTTCTTCTGACCATTTTAGCAGTGTTGGTTGCCTACGGGAGCTCTTTAGAAGCCCCCTCTCATGCTGACAGTGGCCGCGATTGAGGACTTGGCTGACAGGCGAAGGCATCAAAAAAGGCGAAGAAGAAGTCTCTTGGCCAGGGTACTGGACGCGGCGGCGGTAGGTGGTCGTCGTGACGGCCTTTGGGGTCGCGTAGCAGTTAGCCGGTGCTGACCGTGACCTATTGCTCGCCTTTGTCCGGTTGGGACTTGACTATAGCCAATGTTGTTGGAGCTTTTCACCGCGCGAGTGGACGTGGTTCTGTAGTAGTATAAGTTGCGTGGGGGCATCTTAGGAGTGTGTTTTCCTCGTTTTAGTGTTTGGCGACCAGTTTTTTCTCCTCTGGTTAGTAGAGGTTGGTGTGGAAACTGTGTTAGTCTGGCCGCTGGTCAGAGGGAATATGATTTCTTTCCATTTTAATTCAAAAAAGCTGGCCCTCTATTCTTTGTGTGCTAGTCTGTTTGTTACTTAGGCATTTACTGTTTCGCGTGGGATGTGTGCAGTCTGGCGTAGCATAGCGGGCTATACCTGTTGAGCATGGTGAGTGTTGTCAGTTTATCTACTTGTGGGGTGTCACTGAGCCTGGTTAGCGGGTGAAGATTTGACCAAGTTTATATTGAAAAATATCAACATTTACCAAATACCTATAGTATCAAATATATTCCATGATGGATCTAATGATATTGATTTCATATTGTGAATGCTGATATTAGTCAAACATTACAAAGTTTGACTTAATAGCAATCTAATATGCAATGTATTTTGGAATGGGGCTAGTACATCTCAAGATATTTAAATCAGTTCCATATTGTAATAAAATTTGAATGTACGAAACTAATATCAACTCGTACTGCATATTTACCCGAAGCAGTTAAAATTTACAATGTGGTAGTCTATCTTATCAACTAGTTATAATTTCTGTATCCTTCTCTCTCTCTCTCTCTCTCTCTCTCTCTCTCTTAGATGCTAATTTGTACAAGAATTTTGGGTTTAATCATATTCAAGGATTTTTTTCCCTCCTCCTAGGGATTAGATGACAGGGTTGCTATAAACCCTTCCCCTGGTGTAGACATGGACTACTTTCTTGTTGTGCGTGCATAAAGGTGGCACAACTTCTATTTGAGTTTGGTGGATTATGCTACCTTGCCAAACCCATTCTTAACTTCTAAAACTTATCCACCAGGTGGTCCGAGACATACAAAAACTTTGATGCCTGCAATGGAGGGTTTGATCAAATTATTCAATATGTGGGAAATCCAACTGCTTGTGCTCCTCAGCTTCACACTACAAATTTTCTTGTTCTTTACTGGCAGCCTTTGACAGCATAGCGCCAACATGTTCCTAAGGATCTCCATTTGGGGAGCTTATCTGGGTGCAGACTTTGTAGCAGTTTATACCCTTGGCCTAGTCTCGCGGCATGAGGATATCACCATTGAAAGGCTCTTACCAGGGAAATCACAACCACTAGCTTTCTTTTGGGCACCATTTCTCCTCATCCATCTTGGTGGGCAATACACCATTACTGCCTTTGCCATGGAGGACAACAACTTGTGGTTGAGGCATTTGCTGAATCTAGTTGTGCAAGTTATCCTAGCAGTATATGTTTTCTGGAAGTCCATTGGAAGGCACAGCGTGGAGCTTCTAGTTTCTGGTGTATTTGTCTTTGTTGTTGGAGTTATCAAGTATGGGGAAAGAATATGGTCGCTCAAGTGTGGTTGCTTTAAAAGCCTTGATAAGTCAGGTGGACAACGTTACAAAAAGTTGTCAGGCCTTGAAAGAAAAGTGAGCACTGCTGGTGGCTATGACAGAATTGTTTGTACAGCTCTGGGTTCAATGCCGCGTGTCCATGATATCTTTTCAGGACGTGGCTTGTTTTCTGGTGAGAGATTCAGCTCAAGTTCAATTCTAGATGATCCCAAACAGGCGATCAAGACTGTCAGTATTATTCTTAGTGTCATGTATGCTGATCTCTACACTAAGGCTCTGGTGGTCAGAACAAGGAATGGCATCATAATTAGAGGCATCTCTCAGATGTCCGCTGTTGTTGCTTTTGCTGTGTTCCATGCAAATGACAAAGAGAGGTATAGCAAAGTTGACATTGCAATCACTTATTCACTTTTTGTGGGAGGCTTTTTCCTAGAAGTGTGTGCAATGTTAATTTCCATGATGTCACCCTGGACATGGGCATGGCTGGAGGTTCGAAACTGGGATAAGCTTGCCAAGTTGTCCTGGTTTATTTTTTCCAGTGATATTGGATGGCCGGAAGAGAAGCAATTGTGGACAAAGTCAATGGGACAATACAACTTATTGAGCTGGGTTACTGGCAGCGGCCAAGCGAGAACATTCAATCAACGAGTGATGATGACCATGGTCAAATGGTTTGCGAATTTGGTCCGTGCTGAAAGGAAGAATATTTTTTGGATAAGCATGCTGTTAGACACTTAGTACGTGGATGTGGGTGAGACGACTATGGAGTGTGTTGCAGAGGAGATTAGACATTTGAGGGATGAAGGCTACGTTCAGTTTAGCAAAGAATGGGCGAATTTCTTTGGACAAGTTTGGGATTTTGGTGGAGCTATTGTGTTCTTGCATGCACTGACTGAGGAACATTTGAGTAAACATCCCACTTCTGGAGAAGTAGGTTTGAAGGAGGTATGCCGGAAACTATCCAACTATATGATGTACCTTTTGGCTACCCAGCCTTCCATGCTGCCGCTGAATGCTAGCGCGGAAGCTCTGCTGGACAAGTTCCTAGATGATCCCGAAGCTATTGAGGGTGCAACCGAAGAAGCGTGGACCAAGTTCAAGCTAACCAGGGAAGTACTGGAGGTGGACTTAGTTCACGTGTGGGCGCGGCTCCTTATTTATGCTGCAGGCAAGTCGAGGGGGGAGATTCACATGGCACAACTGAGCAGAGGAGGGGAACTCATCACCTAGGTCTGGCTGCTCATGGCCCTCCATGAACTCGGGGATTCAGAAGAGAGCAGGATTCGACTCACCAATGCTGTTCAACCTCGTGGTAGTTTAAGGGTGCAGGAAATATACGCCTTCCCTGTTCCTGCAGCAACTGGACCGGAAGAAGCTACCTAGCATCAGGTAGTAACTGGACCGCAGATCGATCATTTATTATTTATTTATTCGACTGATTGATATGTACTCCCTCTGTAAACTAATATAAAAGCGTTTAGATCACTACTTTAATATTCTAAACGTTCTTATACTAGTTTACGGAGAGAGTATTCCGTATGAAGGAGAGCACTAGCTAATTAAGAAGGAACTTGATCCATGTCTGGCTGCTTGTACCGTTGTACGTCATGGCCTTCGTGTCAAATAAATCAGCCTATTGGAGTCGGGTGCTGCTACTTGACTGCTAGTCAGACTATTTGCTACTGATGTTTGTATGTACGTTCCCACTTGAGTCGGGTGCTTGCCATGCGTCACTACCAGAATAACTGGCGATGCCGACGGCCGAACCTATGCCGACGGGCCCCATCGGCATAGATTGGCCTATCCCGAAGGCCCAGCCAAGGCCGTCGGCATAGAAAAGCCGTCAGCGTATATCAATCTATGCCGACGGCCCCCGTCGGCAAAGCTCACCCGTCCGCGTCGATAGAAATATGCCTACGGTGGCCGTCGGCATAGAGAAGGCCGTCGGCATAGCTCGTGGGCCCGGTTACCCGGATGGAGACGACCTTTTGACGGCATCAATCTACGCCGACGGGCTAACGGCGGCCGTCGGCATAGACGCCACGTCATCGATCCGCGTCGCCCGCCACGTCATCGATCCGCGTCGCTCGCCTGTCCGTGGGGTGGCAAATCTATGCCGACGGCCTGGCCGTCGGCATAGGTCTGGCCCATGGATGTTGCCACATCACCGATCCGCGCCCTTAGGCACGTCATCGATCCGTGGCCATGTGCGCCGGTATGCCGACGGCCTTGCCATCGGCATATCTCTATTTTTTATTTATTTTTATTTTTTTACTTATTTTTATTTACTTTTCCCTGTTTTTTTCACAACATAAATGTGCCTTGTCTAACACAAAATAAACATACCCAGATGGTATATCGATTGCCCCCCTCACGGACGTTGCTGCCGCCGCGCCGTGCCCCACAGCGACGCCGGAGATGGGGGGCACACCCCGGAGCTGCGTGCCGGGTGCCTGCGCTAGCCACCACGCTTTCACAACCGTAGGAGGGCCCAAAGCAACACCTAGCGGCATTGCTCCCCCCCAGGTACACCCTCCCGTCTAACCGGGCCCTCATACATGCGGGCCGGTGTGGTGCCATGTCTGAAGAGGCGGGACGGGGGCCCTGGGGGATAGCAATACCACCGGAGCGTCGCACCGGGCCCTCATACATGCGGGGTGGTGTGGTGCCATGTCCAAATTAGAGGCGGCACGCGTCTCCGGGTTGTGCCCCCGCTCATGGACGGCGCCGCCGCCGGCACCTGAAGGGGGGAAACAGACGCGTCGGGTCTACACGGAGGGGATCTTACTGTGGGTTTGGCCCGGATGTTGCTCTAAAGTGTTCGTATGGGCTAACCTAACACGACCGGGTGGATAGTTCCACTGGTCAAAACCCGTCCGTGCAAAGTCAAAGGGCTAGATCCCGTGGTCAAACGCTACAGGGTTAAGCGGGACGGGGCCGTGGGGGGGGGGGGGGGGTAGCAATGCCACCCGAGCGTCGCACCGGGCCATCATACATGCGGGGTGGTGTGCTGGCATGTCCGAAGAGGCGGCACGCGTCTCCGGGTTGTGCCCCCTCACACGGACGGCGCCGACGCCGGCACCTGGAGGGGGGAAACGGACGCGTCGGGTCTACACGGAGGGGGTCTTACTGTGGGTTTGGCCCGGATGTTGCTCTAAAGTGTTCGTATGGGCTGACCTAACACGACCGGGTCGATAGTTCCACTGGTCAAAACCCGTCCGTGCAAAGTCAAAGGGCTAGATCCCGTGGTCAAACGCTACAGGGTTAGGCGAGACGGGGGCCGTGGGGGGGGGGGGGTAGCAATGCCACCCGAGCGTCGCACCGGGCCCTCATACATGCGGGATGGTGTACTGGCATGTCCGAAGAGGCGGCACGCGTCTCCGAGGTGTGCCCCCTCACACAGACGGCGCCGCCGCCGGCACCTGGAGGGGGGAAACGGACGCGTCGGGTCTACAGGGAGGGGATCTTACTGTGGGTTTGGCCCGGATGTTGCTCTAAAGTGTTCGTATGGGCTGACCTAACACGACCGGGTGGATAGTTCCACTGGTCAAAACCCGTCCGTGCAAAGTCAAATGGCTAGATCCCGTGGTCAAATGCTACATGGTTAGGCGGGACGGGGGCCGTGGGGGGGGGGGGGGGGGTAGCAATGCCACCCGAGCGTCGCACCGGGCCCTCATACATGCGGGGTGGTGTGCTGGCATGTCCGAAGAGGCGGCACGCGTCTCTGGGGTGTGCCCCCTCACACGGACGGCGCCGCCGCCGGCACCTGAAGGGGGGAAACGGACGCGTCGGGTCTACAGGGAGGGGATCTTGCTATGGGTTTGGCCCGGATGTTGCTCTACAGTGTTCGTATGGGCTGACCTAACATGACCGGGTGGATAGTTCCACTAGTCAAAACCCGTCCGTGCAAAGTCAAAGGGCTAGATCCCGTGGTCAAACGCTACAGGGTTAGGCGGGACGGGGGCCGTGGGGGTGTAGCAATGCCACCCGAGCGTCGCACCGGGCCCTCATACATGCGGGGTGGTGTGCTGGCATGTCCGAAGAGGCGGCACGCGTCTCCGGGGTGTGCCCCCGCACACGGACGGCGCAGCCGCCGGCACCTGAAGGGGGAAACGGACGCGTCGGGTCTACACGGAGGGGATCTTACTGTGGGTTTGGCCCGGATGTTGCTCTAAAGTGTTCGTATGGGCTGACCTAACACGACCGGGTGGATAGTTCCACTGGTCAAAACCCGTCCGTGCAAAGTCAAAGGGCTAGATCCCGTGGTCAAACGCTACAGGGTTAGGCGAGACGGGGGCCGTGGGGGGGTAGCAATGCCACCCGAGCGTCGCACCGGGCCCTCATACATGCGGGGTGGTGTGCTGGCATGTCCGAAGAGGCGGCACACGTCTCCGGGGTGTGCCCCCGCACACGGACGGCGCAGCCGCCGGCACCTGAAGGGGGAAACAGACGCGTCGGGTCTACACGGAGGGGATCTTACTGTGGGTTTGGCCCGGATGTTGCTCTAAAGTGTTCGTATGGGCTGACCTAACACGACCAGGTGGATAGTTCCACCGGTCAAAACCCGTCCGTGCAAAGGCAAAGGGCTAGATCCCGTGGTCAAACGCTACAGGGTTAGGTGGGACGGGGGCCCTGGGGGGGTAGCAATGCCACCCGAGCGTCGCATCGGGCCCTCATACATGCGGGGTGGTGTGCTGGCATGTCCGAAGAGGCGGCACGCATCTCCGGGGTGTGCCCCCTCACACGGACGGCGCCGCCGCCGGCACCTGAAGGGGGGGAAACGGACGCGTCGGGTCTATAGGGAGGGGATCTTACTGTGGGTTTGGCCCGGATGTTGCTCTAAAGTGTTCGTATGGGCTAACCTAACACTACCAGGTGGATAGTTCCACTGGTCAAAACCCGTCCGTGCAAAGTCAAAGGGCTAGATCCCGTGGTCAAACGCTACAGGGTTAGGCGGGACGGGGGCCCTGGGGGGGGTAGCAATGCCACCCGAGCGTTGCATCGGGCCCTCATACATGCGGGGTGGTGTGCTGGCATGTCCGAAGAGGCGGCATGCGTCTCCGGGGTGTGCGCCCTCACACGGACGGCGCCGCCGCCGGCACCTGGAGGGGGGAAACGGACCCGTGCTGCCTCTTCGGACATGCCAGCACACCACCCCGCATGTATAAGACCTGGTGCGACGCTCGGGTGGCATTGCTACCCCCCAAGGCCCCCGTCCCGCCTAACCCTGTAGCGTTTGACCACGGGATCTTGCCCTTTGACTTTGCACGGACGGGTTTTGACTAGTGGAACTATCCAGCCGGTCGTGTTAGGTCAGCCCATACGAACACTTTAGAGCAACATCCGGGCCAAACCCACAGTAAGATCCCCTCCGTGTAGACCCGACGCGTCCGTTTCCCCCCTCCAGGTGCCGGCAGCGGCGCCGTCCGTGTGAGGGGGCACACCCCGGAGACGCGTGCCGCCTCTTCGGACATGCCAGCACACTATACGGCATGTATGAGGTCCCTGTGCGATGCTCCAGTGGCACTGCTACCCCCTACGGCCCCCGTAGCGCCTAACCTCCCAGGGTCCCGGTGTCACGGTCGTCGCACCGGGTACCGGGTCCCACACAGACAGTAAACTAAAAATCTAAAAATGTAATAATTGAATTGATTAAAAACTCCGGTATTCATCATTGAAAACGTACTATCACTCTGAAACCTTTAGTGCCCGGGCACCGGACCGGCTGCCCGGGCACTGAAAGTTTCAGAGTAATTGTCCGTTATCTTCATATAAGTCTAATGAATACCGGAGCTTGTAACGTATGGATTAGTGAACTATTTAAACAGGTCAAATTGCTTTCCCCTCGGCGAGGTGGGACTATTTTTAAAAAAATTGTGGTTTGCATATATGCCGACGGCCTAGCCGTCGGCATAGGCCTCCCATCTATGCCGACGGTCGGGCCGTCGGCATATGTGCACGTTATCAACTCCCCCGGCTGCTGACATGTGGGCCCAGGCCTATGCCTACGGCCATGCCGTCGGCATAGGGCCAACTTTATCCGCACCGCACCCGACCTCCTCCACTCATTTTCTCCCTCAACCGCACCCGACCCCGACCCCAACCACCGCCGCCCACCTCCTCCGCCGCCCGCCCTGAGCACGCCACCGCCCGCGCAGCCCCGCCCCGAGCACGCCCCCGCCGGCGCCTCCCCGCTCCGACCCGCGCCGCCCCACCCCGAGCCCGCCGCCGCCCGCGCCTCCCCGCCCCGACCCCGAGCCACCCCGCCCCGACCCCGGGCCGGCCGCCCCGCCTCGACTCTGGCGCCCCGCGCCGGCCGCGCCGGCCGCCTCGCCCCGACCCGCCTCCGACCTTCCGGCCCAGACCCCGCACCGCCCCGCCCCGACCCCCCTCCGGGCCGCCCCGCCCCGACTCCGCGCCTCCCCGCCCCAACTCCGGCCGGCCCTCTCGAAGGGGAAAATTTTATGTATTTTTAGTGTTTTTTAGTAATTTTGTAGCTAGTTAGATAGGTATTTAGATAGATATTTAGATAGTTAGATACCTAGTTAGATAGATAGTTATATAGATAGTTAGATAGGTACATAGTTAGATAGTTAGTATGTAGTAAAAATTTTTGGTTAGATGAGATGCTATATGTTGCATATCTCGCAAAAAAAAATTGGTTCGATGGATTAATCAATGATTATGACGAATAGGTGATAATGATGATGATGAATATGTGATGACGATGATGAATATATTGTTAATGTTTTTAGTTTTTTTGCCTACATGATGCAAAAATAAATTGACCGTCGTCCGATGGAATTTGCAGGCTTTGTGGTGTTGCATTTCATTAAAGTGACCGTCGTCCGACGCGTTGTTCCCTGAGCATCCCTCTGTTGTTCGACTCCTTCCCCTACAGCCGAAGGTGAGCTACAAGTCCATCTCCTCCATTTTTTGATGTCACTAGATTTCATTCTCAAGTCAACTGGCGTAACCTAGGCGTCTCCCCTCCGAAAGGGTTGCATCGATAAATATGCATTCAATTGCATATTTATCACCGCAGCTCTTTCGGATTGTCCAGCGTTTTCCACGGACAGCCCAAGGATGTGTAGATTGGGTATGTTCTCCATGTTCTACCCCGTTCCGAGACAGGATTTCAGCGGTGCCTCCCCATTGTTCTCCGGAGCACATTCTCTCGGCTATTTGCCGAGACGTGTATCTGGAGAACAGCGGGGAGGTGCTGCCGAAATTTTGTCTCGGAACGGGGTAGAATGGAGAACGTACTCAATCTACACATCCTCGGGTGGGATTAGGACCCATCTTTACCTATTAGAGATGTAGGTGGATTAAACGTGGTAGAAACTGAAAATTTGATGCCATTAATTTAAGTGAATCCTTAATTATGTTGTGTGGGATGCAAAAAAGCAGAGGATGGCAGATAATCAGTGGATGTACAGTGGTTTTATCCGTCGGAATCGAGTAACATCAGAGTGGATTGCGAAAACCGATGTGTATGTGAAGGAGATATTCCGTCGTCCAATTCGAATTATCCCACCATGCCCCTGTGCGAGATGTGCCAGACGTCACCGTAGAAATCAGACGGACATGAGTGAGCACCTTCGCACGCACGGATATATGCCAAACTTTGACATGCCGCCGATAAACATAGCCGAGCAGGACCGTGGTAGAGAGGAGGTGATGCGACAACGCATCGATGGATATGAGGACGACGGGGTCAGGGACATGCTAGATGATGTCATTGTTGCAGAAACGGCAAATGCGACACCTTCAGAGAATGAACCGGAGGAGCCGGAGGCAACCGCAAAGGCCTTCTTGGAGGTCTTGGCCTCGTCGAAGAAACCTCTTTATGCGGGTGCGAAAATATCTCAGCTGGATGCCATCTCGCAACTGATTGCAGTGAAGGCTGAGTACGGCTGTAGCCAGAAATGCTTCGAAGCATTCCTGGGAGTATGGGCTAACAGCCTCCCTAAGGGTCATGAACTGCCGAAAAGCATGTACGATACAAAGAAAATCATGAAGGCACTCTCTATGGATTATGATAAAATAGATGTTTGCCCGAAGAATTGCCTTTTGTTTAGGCACGAGTATGCGGATGACAAGTACTGTAGGAAGTGCGGTTCGTCTCGGTACATTGAGGTGGTCGGTGAGGATGGTGAGAAAAAGTAGCTAACCATCCCCGTTAAGGTTCTTCGGTATCTTGATTTTATAAAAAGACTGCAGCGCCTTTTCATCACGAAGGAGTCTGCCAAATTGATGAAGTGGCACAAGGAAGGTATAAGGTACAATCCAAAAAAATCATACATCCATCGGGAGGGGAAGCATGGAAGTCATTCGATGAAGAATACCCCGAGGAAGCAGCCGAGGCTGGGAATGTCAGAATAGCCATATCAGGTGATGGGTTGAATCCATATGGTATGTCATCCAATCCATACAGCTGCTGGCTTGTGTTTGTAATTCCGCTCAATCTTCCTCCCCGTGCCCTAATGCAACGGAAGACCATGTTCTTGTCGCTCATCATTCCGGGGCCTGACTACCCGGGGAAGCAATTGGGTGTGTTTATGCAGCCGCTTGTGGATGCTTTGCACCATTCTTGGTACTTTCCGAGGTTGACATACGACCGGGATCTGCAGAGAAATTTCTTGATGAAAGTTTGGTTGCACTATTGCATGCATGACTTTCCCGGCTATGCTCTATTCTGCGGATGGTGTACAAGTGGTAAGATGCCATGCCCAGTGTGCATGCAGGCTCTGCGAATGATTTGGCTGAGTAATGGTGGCAAGTATGTAGCCTTTGACCTGCATCGACAGTTCCTCCCTCCAGACCATCCAGACAGGGAAGACAAGAAGAACTTCACGAAAGGCCGAGTTGTTCATGAAGTAACCGAGATTCCAACATTTTCGGGGGCAGATGTTCTTGCTCAGCTAAAAGCTCTCAAGCCTAAAGTCAAAGGCAAAGGCAAAGCCAAAGCCAAAGGCTTCGAGGGATATGGTGAGACACACAACTGGACGCACATTACCCCCTTCTCGCAGCTTCCCTATTTCAAGGACCTCAAACTTCCTTACTATATTGATGTGATGCACACCGAAAAGAATGTGGCAGAGTCACTTTTCCACACGATCCTCAACATTCCTGATAAGACGAAGGATAACGTAAAAGCTAGAGCCGATCAACAGAGAATTTGTGATAGACCACGCCTGAACATGAAGCCTCCCACAGGCGGTCAAAAAAACTGGTTCAAGCCAGATGCTGACTTTGTCCTTAAACCGCCAGAAAAAAAAAGAAGTACTTATCTGGCTGAAACAAATTTTGAAGTTCACCGATGGTTATCCATCGAATATAAGTAAGGGAGTCAATCTTTCAACGGGCAAAGTGACCGGCCTGAAGAGTCATGACTACCATGTATGGATTGAGCGGATAATGCCGGTGATGGTTCGAGGCTATGTCCCCGAGCATGTCTGGTGAGTGCTTGCCGAGCTTAGCCATTTCTTCCGCACGCTCTGTGCTAAAGAAGTAAGTAAAGAGGTGATTGAAAAATTGCATAAGAAGGCACCGGAGTTGATAGTCAAGCTAGAGAAGATCTTTCCGCCAGGCTTCTTTACTCCGATGACACATCTCATTCTGCACCTCGCGAACGAGGTATTGTTGGGGGGCCCTGTGCAAAATCGCTGGCAGTACGGCCCTGAGAGGCAGAACAAGCATCTCCGACGGAAATGTGGAAACAAAGCTAAGATTGAAGCTTCCATAGCTGAGGCAGTTATCCTAGAGGAGGTGTCAGACCTCAGGACATCATACTATCCAGACCACGTTCCCCATCTGCATAACAAGGTGCCTCGATACAATATAGAAGAGCCCAAGTATCAACCCAGGCTCGATCTATTCAACGCGCAAGGTGGGAGGGCTGGGGCCTCGAAATCTTATAACATGCCACGACAAGAGTGGGAGGACCTCATGTTCTATATCTTGCACAACATCAAGGAAGTTGAGGAAGTGTGGATGAGGTAATACCACTACACCATTCCTTTATGTCTTCCACATCATCATGTTTCATGTTCACTTAGTCCTGGTCTAACACCGCTCATCTTTTTTTAGTGATTTCATTCAAGAGGAATGGACGGGAGTGAATCCTCCTACTGAGGCGGAGGCACTTACTCTTCTCCATCATGGAAACCCTGGACGTAAAAATTTTGTTGCTTGGTTCATGGAGAAAGTAATTTTCCACACTCCCCTATTAAATACCTACTTCAACATTTATTAGTTAACCGAACTAATGCACGCAACAATTTCCATTATACTTGTAGGGAAAAGATCTGAACATATCTATGGATGATGAATTGAGATGGGTTTCCATGGGTTTTGACCCTGCCGGCATGACATGTAAAAAGTATGATGTGAATGGGTATCGCTTCCATATAGAGGAGCACCAAAACAGCTGCCCCGATCCCGAAACTATAAATACTGGAGTGTACACCCCCGGTCAAAATTCAGTAGACTATTACGGAAGGGTACAAAATATATATGAGGTTAAATTCCGCCAGGGGCGTGAGACCCTAAGTCTGCCTGTGTTCAAATGCCGATGGTTTGATCCGCGGGAGGGGGTAAAACATACGCCTTCCATTGGTTTGGTCGAAGTTAAACCATCAACCGTCTATGCCGGAGCCGATCTCTTCATTGCGGCTACCCAAGCTACACAAGTATATTATCTGCCTTACCCATGCCAGAAAGTGTATCTAAAGGGTTGGGAAGTTGTGTTCAAGGTGTCGCCACATGGTAAGCTACCAGACCCGAATGAAGACGATTACTACAACATTAACCCCATGACATACGAGGGAGTGTTCTATCAAGAGCAACCTGATGATGATGATGATGTGGTTAGAAACGATGACGCTAGACCATTGGGTGATGATGATGTGGACCCAAACTTCCACGATGCACGGAATGATGGTGAGACCATCGTCAATGAAAATGACATACTTATGCTAGAAAAGTTAAACGAAGACGCTGACGACGAGGAAGAGCCTCCACCTCCGTCGGACAACGAAGATGATATGATTGATAGTGATGATGAGACGGACCGAGAAAGAGGTTACAACAGTGATGATTCATATGGGTTCTAGCAGATGTACGTTTCAAGTATTTTTTTCTATAGTTTAGGAATATGCCTTTTTATGCATTTTTATTAATGTGTTTATTATCATGCCTTTTCCTTCATTTCATTAATTTACTAATTGCTTTTTCTCTTTTCAATGCAGGTTCGTGGAACATGGGCAAGGGGAAGGCCGACGGCGTGGGTTTCCTACGCAAGGTCGTCGGCCTGCCTAGTCGGAGTGGTCGAGCACGTAATCCTCCCCCTCGGCTACTTGACGATGACTCCTCACAGGGAGGTCGAGGGAGAGGTGCCCCTAGAGGAGGAGGGGGCGGGGGGAGAGCCTCTAGAGGACGAGGTGCTGGGGGGAGAGCCACTACAGGGGGTCGCGGCCAGAAAGAGCGCACCCTCACCGACTTAGGGGTGTTGTCTTCGAGGCCCTCCTCTAGTGAGGTACCCTCCTCTAGTGAGGCAGGCGAGGAGGAGGAGGAGGAGGAGGAGGTGGAGGAGGAGGCAGGCGAGGAGGAGGAGGAGGTTGGGGAGGAGGTTGGGGAGGGGGAGGCAGGCGAGGAGGAGGGTGGTGACGGGAAGGGGGTTGACACGAAGGGGTGGCTGCGTGGTAACGCAAAGCTACCAAAGCAGGTTCCTGCTACTGAGGAGCAGAAGTGACTCATTGAGCCCACGGTAAAAGAGTAAGTGGTTCATTATGTTGCTTGTCACATGCTTATTCCGGTTGTTATTTATTTTTCTTGTGACATGCTAATAGTTCATTCTTTTGCAGCAACTGGATATATTCTAAAGGGGTCCGTATTCCCAATGGCCTCATCACCGTCTTGCTGAAGTTATATTGGCCGGGGTTGTACTGTCCTGATCCAGTCAGGCAGCCGGACCGTCGGGTTTTGGCCACGAGCTGGGACCACTGGGAAGCGGCCCGTCACGCGGACCATGAGACCCATGCCAAGGCCGTGATCACTACTTTCTGGGTGAGTTCTCTTCAGAAGCACAAGTCCATTCTAGTTTCATGAATGATTTAACTCATGGCTTCTCCCATTCTTGTTTCATGCATGATTGTAGAAATTCTATCGAGTTCTTCCGGAGCACAGGGCTAGAGCGGACCAGATTGTGCTGCGCCAATGCAAGAAGAAGGCCCGCCAGATGCAGTACGAGGTGCGCTATGTGGCCATCTCCACATACTACCACGACTATCTTGGTGTGAAGATGACCAAGGAAGAAGCGCGGAGGATGGGCATTACCTTGGAGAGGCCCGAGTTCTTGGCGGTAAGTATAAAAGATTTTTCATTATGCTTTCATTACCTTGTGGTACATTATGCTTTATGCTTTATGCTTCCATAACACCAATTTGGACACACCTTTATGCCATTATGCTTTTATTATGTAGGTGTGTCCAAATTGGTGTTATGGAAAAGACGAGTCCTGGGCGGCACTGGTGGATCTTTGGTGTGATGAGGCTGGAGCCTGGGCGGCTATGAGAACCAAAAATAAGGCTAACCAAGGGATGGAGGGAGTACATGCTCAGGGAAACCGAAACCACTATCTCCACAAGGCAGTTAATGTATGACTAACCCCATTAAACATTCTTCTTCTTCTATTTACCATCACTTTCTTATGTATGACTAACCTCTGTTTGGTGGTGCAGGAGGAGAAACTGAAGCGGCCGCTCTCACACATGCAGGCGTGGGAGATCGCCCATACGCGGAAGGACCCCAAGCCTGGCGAGCCCAAGTACTACGGCAAGAAGACCGCAGAGAGGAAGAAGGCCTACTCCGAAGCGTATCTGGAGTTACATCCTGACACACCTGACCCCATTGCGGCGCCTCTGGACGACATGGCGGTGGTGAGGATGGGGCCAAAGGAGCACGGTCGGGAGGCGGTTCTCGATGCTGTGATCACTCCTAGTATCTCCTACACACAGCTTCGTCGGATCGACCCGAGCCTGAGCCAGCGCACGAGCCAGCCAGTGACTACTACACAGTACCTCTTTCAGGAGCAACAATCTGTAAGTATTTTCCCTCTTATCTTCATTTCTCACTTCATTTTCCGCATTTAGTAGTTTTATGAGTTCCATCATGTCATACCGTAGGCCTACATGGAGTACACACGCCAGGAGACCATGGCGTGGCATCAGAGGCTTTATGAACACCAAGTGCAGAGGGATAGCCAGATGCAGCAGGCTTATCAGGATATGGCGGCCGGCAGGTGTCCTCAGTTCCCTCCAGCACAACCAGTGCTGATGAGCTTTGAGGAGTTTGTGGCACAGACCGCTGGCCCCTCGCCGGTTAGTTCATCCCCAATCTATTCACCCAAAGCATGTCATGCCTTTCAACACAGTCATATATCCCGTGCATATGTCTTTTCAACATCCAGGGAACAGGTGGATCTACCGTTGGCGGTGGTCTTCGCGGCACTCCGGAGACACGGAGCCCGACCACTCCGATCCACGGAGGCAGAGGCGGAGGAGGAGGCGGTCTTGGCGGTAGCGCTGCCGGTAGCAGTGACGACCTGGGCTTCGGCGGTCTTGGCGGTGACGACCTCCGTGGTGCTCGACGTCCTGGCGCTTAAGCCTTTGGCTCACATTGTGGCGGTCTTGGTGGTGATGATACTTATATGCTTGTGATGTTTCTTATTGTTGTTTGTGAGATTCTTATGCTTGGTGGTGATGATACTTATATGTTTATGCTTTGCGATGCTTCTTATGATGTGTGATGATGAATTTGTTCTGTGATGGTGCTGGGCCAGCTGTTATGTGATGCATATATTTGTTGTGTGCTGTATATATTCAAATGAATTGAGCTGAAACAAAACAGAAAAAAGAAAAAAAAAACAGACAGAAACTATGCCGACGGCAAGGCCGTCGGCATAGAGCTGCCGTGAGCCCCCAGTGGCTGCCACGTGCCACGTCTATGCCGACGGCTTAGCCGTCGGCATAGTTTCAAACTAAGCCGACGGCTAAGCCGTCGGCATAGGCCTGCTCCAGGAGCTCCCAGTGGCTGCCACGTGGCAGGTCTATGCCGACGGTCTAGCCGTCGGCATAGTTTCAACCTAAGCCGACAGCTATGCCGACGGCCAGACCGTCGCCACAGACCTGCCACGTGGCGAGCAAGCATTGGTCAGCACTTGACGGCGGCCGCCGTTAGGCGATAACGTTGCCGACGGTCGGGGCCGTCGGCATAGATGTACGGATGCCGTCGGGTTAGGTCCTATTCCGACGGCCTTTCTATGCCGACGGCATTCCTGGCTACACCGACGGATATGTTGCCGACGGCCCTATGCCGACGGGTGCCGACGGCCCTATGCCGACGGGTGCCGTCGGCATAGGCCTGTCCCGACGGCCTTTCAGGGCTATGCCGACGGCCGACATAGGGTGCGATTCCGGTAGTGCGTAGCAAGGCTTTGTTCAACTCGCAAGACTAAAATATTGTTTCGGTTGGTTCTCACCTATACAGATCGGGTAAATCCCTGTTTCAAACGAAAACGTTCTCATGTTCATGTGTGAATAACAATTATATTGTTCACCTACTCTTATCAACAATTCATTTATTTATTTTAATTACGCGCAAGTGGAAAACTATATATATGTGCGTACGTCGTCTTCTTCTCTTGTCAGTCAGGTCATCTACATCATTTTTGCTTGTCCACAAATGCAGCCAGGGAGACGGGTGGCCAATTTTTTGTCGCCTTAGGGCATCTCCAACGTGGACCCTCAAATCGCCCACAAGCATTCGAACAGAGCTGTCCGTACGCCGCAAGCCATCCAACGCAGTCCAGCATCTGTCCGCGAACCAATCCGCGCGTCCGTTTTCCCACAAACGGAAGCAAGCCGGGAGGGCTTTGCGGGAGTCCGGCAATCCGCCATATTGGACTCCGGCACCCCCAGATCACCCAAAACCGAGGCGGAGCCCGCGCATTTGAAGCGGACCACACTATTTCCATGCGAAAACACACCCTTTCTCCACCCTCTCTGCTCCGATTGCCAACACTCTGACATGAAGGAGGGGAAGAAGGCGGAGAGGTTTAGCACGTTGATGACGGCAGTCGAGAAGAAGACCAAGCTCGAAGAGAAAAATGCCAAACTCGAAGAGAGGAAGGTCGAGCTCGCGACTACTTCAGAGGATACCAAGATGTTGACCATGAGGATGAATGAGTTGGACAACGATGCCGCGATGATCGTGCGCGCAGTCCGTGTCAAGATGTTGAAGGGCTTGGCGGTTGAGTTGGAGGCGGCGACCAATGCAGAGGAGCCGGCGGCAGAGTGGGCGAGAAGGCTCGGACAGCTGGTCTGTGAGGGCAAAAAATCCAATTTTTTGCATGGACCGGCGCACTGAAACTTTTGTGATCACGCGTAGGTAAAAACAATGAATATCCGCCTATTTTCGCTTTGAGCTGTGGCACGTCTACAAATCCCTACTTCCCTCTGCGAAGGGCCTTTCAATTTACTTTATGCAATCTTTATTTTTATTTGAGTCTCCATCTTCTCTTAAAAGCACCAACTAAGGGGCGCTAGGATTGTAGTTGAGCATTGGATGTAGCTAATATGCGAGTGTGTTTCATGAATGGATCAATGATTGAGCATGATGGGTTAGGGATAACTTGCTTTAGTATTGATGTTTTGATCAATGATTGAGCATGATGGGTTAGGGATAACTTGCTTTAGTATTGATGTTTTGAAAGTCATGGGTGCTTGTTGATATGCCTGAGTATTGAAATCTTCATGTCAAAACTAGACTATTGATTTGAACCATATAAAAGTCCACAGGTCGATTCTATAAAGGAAAAGAATATGTGATGAACATGATAGGCAGCATTCCACATCAAAAATTCTGTTTTTATCATTTACCTACTCAAGCACGAGCAAGAATTAAGCTTGGGGATGTTGATACGTCTCCAACATATCTATAATTTTTGATTGTTGCATGCTGTTATATTATCATTATTGGATGTTTTACAATCATTTTAAAGTAACTTTATATCATTTTTTGGGACTAACCTATTGACATAGTGCCCAGTGCTAGTTGCTGTTTTTTGCTTGTTTTTTACTTCGCAGAAAATCAATACCTAACAGAGTTCAAACGCAGCGAAACTTTTTGGAGAATTTTTCTGGGCCAGAAGACACATGATGGGCCAACGAAGTACCAGAGGGGTGCCCCGAGGGGGGCACGACCCACCTGGGTGGCGCACCCTGGTGGGTTGTGCCCACCTCGGTGTCCCCCCGCACCGCCTCTTTGCTCTATAAATACCCAAAAAATCCAAAAACCATAAGAGAGTCAACGAAACATAATTCCAGCCATCGCAAGTTCTAGAAACACCAGGTCCAATGTAGACACCATCACGGAGGGGTTCATCATCCTTATTGGTGCCTCTCCAATGATGCGTGAGTAGTTCATTGTAGACCTATGGGTCCGTTGTTAGTAGCTAGATGGCTTCCTCTCTCTCTCTCTCTCTCTCTCTCTTGATTCTCAATAGAATTGCCTCTTGGAGATCTATTTGATGTAACTCTTTTTACGGTGTGTTTATTGGGACCCGATGAACTTTAAGCTTATGATTAGATCTATTTTATCCATGAAAGTTATTTGAGTCTTCTTTTGATCTCTTATATGCATGATTACTTACAACCTCATACTTCTTCCAATCGTTGGTTTAGTTAGGCTAACTAGATTGATTTTTCTTGTCATGGGAAGAGGTGCTTTGTGATGGGTTCGATCTAAAGGTACTCAATCTCAGTGACAAAAGGGGACATCAAAACGTATGTATCGTTGCTATTAAGGATACCAAGATGGAGTTACGGCCCCTGGTCTTTTGTCTCATCATATATCTTCATATCTATATCACTATTTGCCTTTTTATTTATTTGCATCTTTTATTTTCAGATCTATATTATCAAAAACTAAAAATATCTCGCTGAATTTTATTTCCTGTAATTCTTTTTGCATCTACAAAAATATATTTTTACCAATCTTTTACCCGGGAGGGATTGACAACCCCTCTTACGCGTCGGGTTGCAAGTATTTGTTCTTTGTGTGCAGGTACCGTTTACATAGTGTTGCTTGATTCTCCTACTGGTTCGATAACCCATGTTTCATCACTGAGGGAAATAGCTACCGTAGTTATGCTGCATCATCCCTTCCTCTTCGGGGAAAAGCTAATGCGGACACATGCCATCACCCACCACTTCTATATTTTGCTTGTTTTCTACTATTATTGTGTCACACAATATATTATTATAGTGCTAATAGTGGTGATGGTGGTAAAGTCACAAAGTACGTAATTTTTGGGATATATGGTGATAGTGGGAATAGTGCCAATTGTCGGTGTCAAAACCGGCGAATCTTGGGTAGAGGGTCCAAAGCTATGGCTTAACCATCGTTGACGTAATGGTCGCCACCATTAGCCGGTGCGTCCAACCCCTGCAGCAAAGGATGCACCCCTTATGGTGCTACAACGGGACGAATGATGCGACCCGTTACACACAGAAGGGGCCTACCAACCAGAAAGCGATGGACGGCCATGTTGGCCGATCTGTTTAAAGGAAAAAAGGAAAAGTTTGCCCGCCTAATGTCCAAGGAGGGCTACTCAAGCTATAACCCCGTTGGATGGGTGAGTCAGGCTTTATACTTTTTACGGTTCGGATGTTACGTTCCTTGTTACTAATCAGATCCTCTGATTTTCCGAAAAGAAATGGAGGCACTGGATTGAGTCCGTCTGCTGTCCCTCTCCCATTGTTACTTTGAGGATGGGTTCTTCTACCATGAGAGTCTTGACGGCTTGAAAGTGGCTCTATTGGCCAATCACCATCGAACCCTTCATTCCTCTATTGTAAGTGAAAAAAGGACTTCCCTCCGAAAAGGTCATCTAGCTCCCATTGTTTCGAGTACGCTGACTTCTACCCTCAAGGTCCGCCGTACATCGCGCCGAACACCGGTGAGAATGGCGTCGGTTATCCCAGTGACGAATGACCGCAAAGCATCAAAACGTGGGGCGGAAGCGGATGCTACATCGACTGCACCCACAACCAAGAGGTAATATGTTCAACACACAATTCAGCGTCGCTATATGTGATAGCCACAGTAATTACTCATGGTTTTTGCTGAGTTCTGCAGGAGACACGTAGGGCCGCCTTCATCCGAGGACGTCGAAGAGGTGCGGAGAGACAAACCCCGAACCAAAGTCTTCAGCCAAGGCCAATGTCAACACGGAGGCCCCTACCACAGACAATCTTCCAGGGGATTCTGAGGACGTCTCGGTTACCAACTTTGAAGTCGAGAGCATGATGAATCGCCGATGGTAGAAGGACTAACTACGTTATCCCGGTTTCTTCCAATAGGAGTTTAATACCCTTAGTACGGTAGATGCGTATCTTGGAGGTGCCCGAGCAGGGCTTGTGGGAGTTGCCAAGCTCCTATCGGGCAACCTGCAGGTATATTGTTGGTTTTGGCCATCGATCGTAAATCCTATCCCAGTAGCCCCGAGCCTTAATTTGGTCAGGACGGCCGAGTTAAGGGTCTGAATATTCACACTGTTGCGGCATGGTAGAGGTCTCGAGGGAGCAACACAAAAATTATCCGAGCACCTGGAGATAAACCGAACACAGTTAGTGGTTGCGAATGCTGAACCGGAGGATGTGAAGAAGTTCACCAGGGAAGCACACGGTTAGTGAAAACATTTAACATGCGATTATTTTTGGGATGGCCCGTTCTAACAAAAGACTGCCATATAGCAGCGGAGTCCATTAGTAAATTGCAGAAGGATCTGGACACTGCCAAAGAGTCTCAAAGGTACGACGAATCACAGCACGAAGCCACCAGGTACCGACCCGAAGTCACGAAGAGAATAATAAACTTAAGGCGGAAAACCAGCAACAAGCCGAGGAAATTGAGAGCTTAAAAGCTCAACTAGCACAAACCCACGCAGAGAATCATAGACTGAAAAGTGGCATGTTCGGTAAGTGCAGTCTAACTTGTGAATAAGTAGACGTTATGCACTATACAAAGTTTGACAAATCATGCCCCGTCTTGTGACAGTTCTCCTTACCGAGCGTCCCGAGGGGGAGGCCAGTTCGTTCGGATGGAACCTACTTAAGGATTTGTCCGCCGTTGACGAGAGGGCTCGGAAGGCTACGAAGACTCTTGTGAAGGCGCTATGGCCAGACGAGACGCCTCCGGAAGGGAACTATATTGGTTCATGAACGCAGGAAAGTGCGGAAGTTGATATCTTCACAAAAGGTATCCATCATTTTCTTTTTCAGTCCCATAATTTTCTTCGGTGCTTATAGGTCTCAATGGACAAGAAGTTTTTGCAATCCTACAATGCTAGTTGATATATAGCTAGAAATTTACAGTTTACAGTAGATGCCATCCCCAGTTTAGAGAGTATTCTTTAGTTCTGGTTCTTGTGGGTGATTTAACTTTCCATGGCAAAGATAGGGATAGAAATTCAAAAATCATCATAGTAATTGAAAAGGATATATTATCAGAAGGGAAAAAAGAAAAGCAGGGAAAATCATCCAATGATCTGTAAAGAGGGACAAATCATCAATTGCCCAAATAAAATGGGGAAATGATCCAATGTCCCACTTTCCCATGAAGGTTAATTACGTGATCCCTCTAATTTCTACTCCTTGCGTGATTATTTGTTTGATTGCTAAAATGGAGGCATATGTTTTGCTATTTTAGATCTTTGAATTGTTTTTTGATGATGATCTATGACCATTATCTGGAATGTTACAACATGTCCAATCAAACTAGCGCATCCCGAATGGAACGATGATATTTTTTTCTGGCATCGTCGACTACCAACTTGTGTCCCAAAAAGCATGGATAGGTGAGTGCCTTTGAAACCCATTAAAGCATCTTATTTAGTTTTTGCGTTGCTCAAGATAATGACAATGAAACGGGAAAGATCTAAATAACCCAATTTGCAGGGTTAGTATTCATTGTTTCACATTTTGACATTCTACTGCAAAAACTCCCAAGATATGAACTTACCATTCTCATTCAGGATGTTGACCAGCTAAGGAAGCGATTTTTGGTGCACCTACTCAGTTACATTGACAATGAAGTTGTACAGAACATTACAGCTAACGCACGGGAATTGATTAGCCATATTAGAAAATACTAAGATAATAGTGTCGTTTTGGTTCTATGCATATGACGCTACATTAAAATGTTTTCTTGTTTTGTACTATTTTTTAGTGCAAATAAAATATCTTTCTATGTATGTTAGTTCTCACATATATTCGTAATATTAGTCGAGACGTGCATTTGCACGTGCACGCTTACTAGTCAAGATAAGCATATTTCAATGTACCAGGGAGTTTTTAATTCAAATACATAGAAGATCCCGCTTCATTAAAATGACCATGATTATTTGATTTATTTCTCTAGAGAACGATGTGGCTTCTCACGTGTTCATCCCGGCAACGTTTTTGGCTCACCCATGTGAGTGCAGGGTGCTGCATGTGAGTAGTGAACCGGGTGCAGCATGTGAGTAGGTCTGCCGTCAGTGTATTAGGCGCTGCTGATAGCTCTGATGTTGTGGGTTTTTAAAACTGTGCTCATATCTCTATGCAGCAGAAGACAAAACAGATGGTTAGGATAGAGGGTACCGTGAAGCTTGAGCTAGAGAAAACCACACTCTTTCACATGCCAAAAATGTGATGAGAACAGCAGAACATACCACCATAAGTAATTGTCTTGCATTCTTTCTCATTTGCTGGACAACAAAGGCAAGAAGTTTCAGAGGCTAAAAGTTATCAGTATTAAGAAAATCAGGATGCAAGGTTCTCGGATTAAAATATATGCACAGATATTTATTGAATCAGCGCCCCACATGCATTTATTCATATCCAGACAATAGACGGCCATGGAAGTTCTCATTAAAAATTGTAATTGTTGTCTCTACTTTTACTTTTGTAACATTAGTATTTCAGATTGTTTTCAATTACATTTTATGTGTAAGTACCATGTTTTATTGTTTTAAATTTTTGTACCAACATTTTTTGGTAAAAAATGTACTTACCACTTATTTTACCTAGCCCCAAAAGAAAAGTTCGGAATATCAGAAGGCATGTTGGTTGACATTGAGGAACACTTCAAACGGCTTGTCGGACACATTCAACACCGTCAAGGGCTGGACAAGAACCTTCAAAAACAAGGAGCTTTTGGCTGACACTCTGTTCTTGGCTTGATCCTGACACTGCTAGCACCAAGGAATTATTGGGAGGGCCATAAGCGATCCAAATCGGGCTAGCCAGGAACTGTATAACCATCGCCCATTGTGACCCCACAAGAAATTGCGAACACAAGAAGTTGACCCTGATTGGTGCCGTCGGGCATGACTGCGAGTGATTGGAAGGTGAAATGGTCGATGCTCTTAGGCTGCATATGAAACTTAGCAAGATAATATGTGCTTTGCAGTTTTTCTTTACCTAGCCCAGACAAAGTGTTGTGAGGATTGGAAGCCACGTTGAGCGAGACATCAAGAATGCATAGCTTAATTAATGAGGAATTCTTCAAATGACTTATTCGGCACAATCACCACCATTGAGGGGTGCACCAAAAACTTAAAAAAGTGAGTTTTTGTCATGACGCAGGAATATTGGTATGACATAAAAGGAGGATGCTTCGCCAAAATCACTTCAAGGTAGCATTTGGCCTGAAGCTGCATCAGACTCTTGGGAGTTGTGCCACAATTTGATCTCATGGACCATCCCTATGAAGAATGCACGAGGAGACGTTCGACACTTTAAGTAATGTGTTAGGGTTGACTAGACTGCATAGAAACACACACACACACAGAGAGAGAGAGAGAGAGAGGGGTTGCCAAGGATGGCACACTTGGTTACAAAACCATCATCGGAATGAGGTCTGTCTTAATAAGGCAACAATTTTTGGGCTATGTTGAGCTAGGCTAGGGTGGGTTAGATGGGCTAGGTGGATACCTGGCGGCTTAGAAGAGATTGAAAAGTCCACCGACAATTTTATTTTAGAAATTCTTTCAATATTTATGCCGTCGAAGAGGGGTCGAACAGATCTTCCCGAGGTGGACAATTCTGCCTCATCTAAGGGTGGCCTTCCCACACACGAAAAAGTCCGCACAACACTGGATTAGGTGCTGAGGGAGACAGAGGAGGCATTTTTTGAGGCAATGGAGCAGGGAACAACCGAGAACCCGGAGGTTGGGATAATGCGGTCATGTGCGCTAGTGATGATGATGAATGGCAAGGACATCTATTTGATGAAGGGCGGGGACAGCCGTGTCATGTTGGCAACGAGGCGGGACCTGAATCTTAAGAACATTATGGGCAAGGCAGCGGCGCAGAATCTGCAGCAGTCCAAGGTGGAGATCATGCGTGAGCCCAACTCACACGACATGGATGGCCTATAGCCCATCCAGCTCAACGATGAACATAATTCCTCAGTTGTGGATGTACACACCCTCTTAATTATAACATCCTTACACTAGTAGAAAAAGGGGGCTTTTGTCCCGGTTGGTTCGAACCGGGACTAAAGGGTCGTTACTAATGCCTCTCCCCTTTAGTCCCAGTTCTTACACGAACCGGGACTAAAGGGCGCGGCCACGTGGAGCTCCACCTTTAGTCCCCGGGACTAAAGGAAATTTTATGATTTTTTTGAAATTTGTTTTTTGATTTTTTTTTCAAATTTCTAAATTATTTTAACCTCTAGTCTGTAATCACCACCCCCTCATCACTGCTCAATTTATCCTCTAACCACCCCTCATCATTCCAAATCATCTAACTTCCCGAACGGTCACCCATCCTCACACTCCCCCAGCCTGAGCACGCTTAACTTCCGGGTTCTATTCTCCCTCGTTTCCAAGTCTGCACTTGTTGTTTTCCTGACAATAGTAAGATGTCAATCCTATTAACCTTAAGGAATTTTGCTTGAGCATGAAGTGACACATTTCACTGTTTGAGTTTGAAACTATTGTTTTAAAAAACAATAATTATTTAGTAACACTAATATTTCTTGAATAATTAGTTTGACCATTGTTTGACCACAGTTTGACCATATTTGGCCAAAATTCGAAATAACTGAAATGATTATTTAGTAACACTAATATTCTAGAATAATTAGTTTGACCATTGTTTGACCACAGTTTGACCACTGTTTGACCAGATTTGACCACATTTTTTCCAAAAAAACTGAAACTATATATTTTTTTTCTGTTACTAGTGGCGCACCTAGCAAATGGTGCGCCACTAGTAAGTTTAATTTTTTTTCTATTTTTCCACTCTAGATCTTAAAAGCCCCGTAACTTTTTTTCTGTTAGGTTTTTGAGGATTTTGAAAATGTTAAATTCGGATGTAACTTTTCGAGTAGATGATTTTCATATAGAAAACTTTTTAATCCGAGTTCGTATGCAAAAGTTATGCCCATTTTAGAAATTGCAGAGAGATTTTGCAAATAAAGTCGAAATTCATATTTGTAAATTTTCCCAACAACTAGACCACATATCACATGGGAAACTTATTTTATTTTATTTTTTTGACATTTCCAACATTTTCTTTTGGTTTTTCTAAAACTGAAAAGGCGGTCACGGGGGGGGGGGGGGGGGGGGGGAGTTTGAAAATTGGACCTTTAGTACTGGTTCGTGCCATGAACCGGTACTAATGCCTCAAAGCCCATTAGTACCGGTTGGTGGCACCAACCGGGACTAATGGTCTAACCTTTAGTCCCGGTTGGTGCCACCAACCGGGACTAATGGGCATCGCACCCTTTAGTCCCGGTTCGTGGCACGAACCGGGACTAAAGGGCCCAGGTGAACCGGGACTAATGCCTTAGCCGCACGAACCGGGATAAATGCCCACATTAGTCCCGGTTCGTGACTGAACCGGGGCTAATGTGAAAACTGCTCTGTGACCAAAGCCCTGTTTTCTACTAGTGTTAATGTGATGCACTAAATTGTGTTTTGATCATTTTTAAGTTGTGCTCATTGAAATCCGAGTGATAAAGGAGGTAAAGTGGATCAGGGCCGAACATCTCGATGATCGCAATGCCATAATCAAAGGCAGCGTGAAGAAGAAACTCAATGTCACTAGAGCATTTGAGGTTGTCTACCTCAAGGAGGTACACACCAATCAAGCATTGTGGCTTTTTTACTTGAGAATGCTTGTTCAAGCACATCTCCATCGATTGTTAGTGTCATGTTTCTGCTAGACTTCTATGAAGTGATGTTATGAAATTGCTAAATAATATATTCCATGATGCATAGACAAGTGCACTAATTCTAAGCAACATGCCACTGTCTAGCACTTAAGGACTATAATGGTGTTTCCAATTAATTCCATAATAAAAAATCACATCATGTGTAGCCCCTTCAAATCATTCACATACTAGACTAGTGGTTGCCCAACATTAGTTCAATAGCTTTGTTCATGCCATGTGTTGATGAACATACTAAAACATGTGAATGTGACTTGCAGTTCATGCAAAACATCATGCAAATATGGTATGTAATTGACACTGTGAGCAATACAATTTATTACATGTTCCTTGCATATGCTAATATATGGAGAGTCATCAAAGTTTCGTGAGATGTCAATCTACACATTCTATAATTCATGGGATGCACATTTTTTACTTGTCACTCAAAGTCAAACAGTAGGTTGTTAGCATCCCTCGATTGACTACATTGGCAATGACCCCTACATCAGTTCCACCTCGTCATTGTGCCACCACCATATAAGTCCCAACGACAAGTTCCTGGTGTTGTCGTCTGATGGGCTCTATCAGTATTTCACCAACAAAGATGTTGACGACTTAGCATCTTGTCGAATATTGTTACTCCGGGATGCAAGGAAGGCTCGTGAGCAAGCAACTCTATACTTTGCACAAAACAAGCCTGCCTGCACAAACAATTTTTTTACATTGTTCATAACTTCATATGTTTATTTATTGCGATGTATGGACTGCCATGAACTGCTCAATATATCCCATGGCGAGAGGAGGAAGTAACATGATGACGTGTCCATTATCGAGATCTTAGTAAAGCGGAGGGTATTGAGATCCACCATTTTGGCATAGTGTTGGTGGTGCACAGTGTGTCCTCGTCATCATAGAGATTCAGAAGTCGGTTGCGTAGTGAGCAATTCAAGGTGTTCAAAGTTACCAGAAGAGCTGAATGCAATGCTTCTGGTGGGCTAGTAGGGTATGGTGATATCGAAAAGCACATCCACCATGAAGAACCTTGTTAGGTCTTTTTTTTCTTTCTTTAGAGAATCTTGTTCCTTTTCCGCCGAAAGCCTAGGACTGGTATGCATAGTTTGGTAGAAGGGACTCCAGATCTCGTTTGCTATGTAGTTAGGTTTCATCGGCGATGATGTTTATAGGTGATGGTGATTGAAAGTAGAAGGGGAAAATGTATACGTCCAATAAGAATGTTATGTTTGTTCCTATGCCTATACATGACCCGTATTAATATATGCCACAAGAGGCAGGTGCATCATTCTCTACGCCATTAGTTTTAGCCAATTAAAAAACTTCTCTCACAAATATTTATCATGCACTAAAAGAAATACATCACACTGCGAGCACATAATTCAGTTCAGATTGAGTTTTCCTATGATATAGTTGGCAAGCAACACTGCATTCAACCACATGGTGCCTCGGCCATGACGCTTGCACCACACAATGTGGTGTGGCGAGAAGAAGCTCATGACCCACACTATTGTTGCTACACACGGTCACAATACGTCTAGAGGAGAGGTTGTCAACTTGGGATCTCTAATGAAGGAAACACTCAAGGCCAGAAAACCAAAGCGCAGTGCACCACCTCTGAAAGGTGTGGGATGCTAATAGGATGGCCTCAGATATGCTTGTGCTCTGGTGGTAGGGCGGAAAAGTGGTGACAACCTAGGTCAAACTAGTTGCTTGACCCGACCTGATTTTCTCTGTTTCCTTCCACGCTTGGTAGGTCTTCACGATGTCCCATGTCCTCATTGTCGTTGTTGTTCCTCTAGAAGGCTATAGAAGGAAAAATTAAAATATCATTAGCCATTTGATCTTTGTACATGCCAAAAATGTCAGGAAAACAACAGACCCTTCCAACCATAAATAATTGTCTTGCTCTCTTTCTAGTTTGTGAGAGAACAAAACCCAAAAGTTTGACAGACTGAATTATTATCGGTATTAAAAAAAGTCGGGATGTCAGGGGCTCGGCTTAAAACATATGCACAAATATTTGTCGAATCAGTGTGCCACATGCACTTATTACAATCCAAAGAATAGATGGCCATGACAGTACTTTTTGTTTTGTAACATTAGTATTTCAAATGACTTGCAACTCCCTTTTATGTTTATATGCCATTTTTATTAGGGTATTATGTGTACATACCATTTTTTAGTGTGTTAAAGTTCTGTACATAATTTTTTTAATGTACTAACCACTTTTTTACCTAGCCCCGAAAAATGTTGTGAATATCAGATGGTATGTTGATTGAGACATCGGGGAACACTTCAAACAACTGTTCTGACAACACCGTCAAGGGCTGGTGTCAGTGTCAAAACCGGCGGATCGCGGGTAGGGGGTCCCGAGCTGTGTGTCTAGGCGGATGGTAACAGGAGACAAGGGACACAATGTTTTTACCCAGGTTCGGGCCCTCTCGATGGAGGTAAAACCCTACTCCTGCTTGATTAATATTGATGATATGGGTAGTACAAGAGTAGATCTACCACGAGATCAGAGAGGCTAAACCCTAGAAGCTAGCCTATGGTATGATTGTTGTTCGTCCTATGGACTAAAACCCTCCGGTTTATATAGACACCGGAGAGGGCTAGGGTTACACAGAGTCGGTTACAATGGGAGGAGATCCACATATCCGTATTGCCAAGCTTGCCTTCCACGCCAAGGAAAGTCCCATCCGGACACGGGACGAAGTCTTCAATCTTGTATCTTCATAGTCCAAGAGTCCGGCCAAAGGTTATAGTCCGGCTATCCGGACACCCCCTAATCCAGGACTCCCTCAGCTGGAAAAGAAACTTTAAAAACAATGAGCTTTTGGACGAAACTCTGTTCCGAAATTGATCCCGACGCTCCTTGGACCATGAAATCATTGGGAGGATCAGAAGTGACTCAGATCGGGCAAGCCAAGAACTTTATAACCATTTCACATTCCCACCGCATATGAAACTGAGAAACAAAGCGACTGACCCTGATTGCTGCCATGGAGCATGACTGTGGTGACTCAAAGGTGAAATGGTCGATGCTCCGGTGCTGCACAAATGACAGTAGCAAAACACCACTCTCAGCGTACCTCTCCCATGATGCTTGCACCACACGTTTGGGTGTATGGAGACGCAGCTCATGGCCCACACCATTGTTTATCCACATAGAGATGGTATATTTGGTGAGGAGGTTGTCGAGCAGCAATCTCTGGCCAAATGTTATAATCATGGCCAAAGGACCAATGTGATAGGTGCCAGCCATGGAAAGCCCAAGATGACAATAGCTAGGCCTTAAAGGAGTTGATGGTTTAGAACTAGCCGAAAAAGAGATGACGAGGTAGCTTAGCACGTAGCTTTGTCGGGCGTGATTTTCCTCAATGCCTCACTGGAGCTGCGAGTCTCCATTCCATTTCGGGTCCTTGTTCTGGTTTCTTTTCTTCCCATAGGACACTGAGAGAAAGAATGAAAATATCATTAACCATAGGACCTTTGGACATGCCATAAATACTTGTTTTGCTCTCTTCCTCGTAAGCGGAAGAATAAAAGAGAAAAAATTCAGATACTGGAATTTGTCGGTGTTAAATTTTTCCGGATGTCAAGTGCTTTGATTAAAACATTTCCATCAATATTTATATAATTAGCGAGCCATGGGATTTAATAATGTCGAAAGAGTCGTCCATCGTGAAAGTATTCATTAAACATCATAACAATTGGTAGTACTTTTTTGTCTTGTAACATTATTGTTTTCTGGATGGCATAATTCTCGCTTCTATTTGTACTAACCATTTTGTTTAGCAAGTTAATTTATGTACATACCATTTTTACCATGTAGTATTTTGGTACATTGCACCTTTTTGAAAATGTACTTACCACTATTTTCTTTACCTAGCCCCTACGAAGTGTTGCGAGGATTGGAAGCCACGTTTATCGTGACATCAAGGATGCATAGCTTAATGAGAAATTCTTCAAACGACTTGTTCGGCGCAATCAGTGCCATTGAGGGTTGTACCAGATTATTGGTTGTCCTACACTAGCTCGTTGTTCATGCTATGCATGTTGATGAACACCATCACAACACCATATCAGTCCCAATGACAAGTTCGTGGTATTGTCGTCTGATTGGCTCTATCATTATGTCACCAACAAAGAGGTGGTTGATCAGGTAGAGATGTTCACACCAAAGCACCTGAAGGGCGATCCTGCTTAGCATCTCGTCAGAGAATTGTTACTCCGGGGTGTAAGCAGGGCTTAGGAGCAACCAACTCTATAGTTTGCCCAACACAAGTTTGTCTGCACAAACCGGTTTTTTACATTGTTCCTAACTTCACATGTCTATTTATTGCGAGGTATGGAATGCCATGAACTGCTCAATATATCCCATGGTGAGAGGAGGAAGTACCATGGCGACGAGTCCGTCATCGGGATCTCGTTCAAGGGGATTGTATGGAGATCCGTCATTTAGGCATAGTGTTGGTGGGGCACAGTGTGTCCTCGTCCGAACAGAAATTCAGAAGTCGGTTGCCTAGTGAGCAATTCAAGGTGTTTCAGACTTAATAGAAGAGCAGAACTAAATTCTTTCGGTGGGCTAGTATGCTATGGTGACATCAATAAGCTGAAATGAGTATGACTAGTATGCATAGTTCGGCAAGAGGGACTATATTTGTCATATGCTATGTACATCTTTTTCCAAGGCAATGAGGGTTATAGGTGATTGTGATATAAAGAAGAAGGGGAAAATGTATATGTCCAATAACAATGCTATATTTGTTCCTTTTCCTATACATGACCAACATTGATATATTCCACCAAAGGGAGGAGCATGCTTCTCTGAGCCATTAATTTTATCCAATTATAACTTATCACGAAAATCTTTATCAGGCACTAAAAGAAGTACATCACACTGCGAGCACAAAATCTGGTTAAAAGAAGGATAACTAAGTTTAGGGCGAGAAACATAGCCTAAAGGTTTAGCATTTACATTGGTATAAGATCCTCCACATTGACCTCATATTCATCTAGATGAAAAAGCAAAGTTTCAGACTCCACGTCAACCAGTTGGCCATATCCAGAACTTGGCAATTGACAATTCCACATGTTATTCTAGTGTAGTTAGTCACACCTCCGGATTTCAGTGGTGTCCTAGTTTGCACTAATATTTTACCTCTACTTGCCTATATTTCAATGTCGATGGCCCAGAAATAGTCTGCACCGAACTTTTAGGAATCTTACACTTTTCATCAATCTCAATTATTTCCTGTAAATTACCACACAACAACCACGATTAGCACAATGCATGACATTATATATGATTTATTCAGTATGCCCTATAATTTGGGGAGGATTGTAAGAAACGCTGATCGGGCCCATGGGGATCTATACATGCAGTGCCCATTGGGAGCGAGCGAAAGATGTCATAAACAATAGGTTGAACCTGATTGGTTCCATGGTGCATGACTGCGTAGATTGCACGGTGAAATGGTCGATGCTCTGAGGTTGCATAAACGATGGCGGTAAACCACAACTCCTTTCAACCATGTGATGCCTTAGACATAACGCTTGCACTAGACACTATGGTATGGTGAGATGAAGTTCATGGTCCGCACCATTGTTGCTACACATGGTCACAATACGTCTAGTGGAGAGGTTGTCAACTTGGGAACTCTGGTGTAGGAGACACTCGTGTTGAGAAGACCAAAGCCTAGTTCACCGCCTCTGAATGTGTGGGATTCTAATAGGATGGCATCATATAGGCTTGCACTCTAGTGGTAGGGGTAAACCTGGTGACGTAGTATCTCAAATGGGTTGTTTGACCCAACCTGATCTTCTCTCTTACCTTCCGCTCTTGGGGCGTCTTTATGATGTCCCATGGCCTCGTTGTAGTTGCTTTTCTTCTAGAAGGCTACACAAGGAAAACTAAAAATATCATCAGCCATATGATATCTGCACATGCCAAAAATGTCACGAGAGCAGCAGAACCTACCAACCATAAATAATTGTCTTGTTCTCTTTCTCATTTGCTAGAGAACAAAAGCGAAAAGTTTCAGAGACCGAACCGTCATTGGTATTGAAAAAGTCGGGATGTCAGGTGCTCGGCTTAAAACATATGCACGAATATTTATCGAATCAGCGTGCCACGTGCATTTATTAAAATCCAAAGATAGATTGCCATGACAGTACTCAATAAAACTCATAATTGTGATTTGTCATTTTTATTTTGTAAGATTGGTAGATGGCTTTAATTCCATTTTTTGTACTTACAATTCTTATTAGCGAATTTAATATGTTTACATACAATTCTTTAGTGTGTTGAATTTCTGTACCTACAAATTTTGTTAAAAAATGTACATACCACTTTTTTTCTAGCACCGAATAAATGTTGTGAATATCGGATGGTATGTTGATTCATACACCGAGGAACCCTTCAAACGATTGGTCTGACACATTCAAAATCTAAATGCCTGGACAAGAAACTTTAAAAACAACGAGCTTTTGGCTGACACTGTTCTCTGCTTGATCCAGATGCTCCTTGCACCACAGAATTATTGGTAGGATCAGAAGCGACCCAGATGATGCTAGCCAAGAACTGTATAACCATTGCCCATTATCATGGCATAAGAAATTGTTTAACCCAGTGATTGACCCTGATTGGTGCCAACGAGCATGACTGCGATGAGTGGAAGGTGAATTGGTCGATCTCCGACACTGCATAAACGACAATAGTGAAACACCACACCCTTCGAACCTTGCCCATGATGCTTGCACCTCACGTTCGGGTGTATGGAGAAGAAACTCATGGCTCACTCCAATGTGCTTCCACATAGACATGGTAAATTTGGTGAGGAGGTTGTCCAGGAGCGATGTCTCGCCGAAGGATGCACTCATGTTCAGAAGAGCATAGCAATGTGCAGCACTTCTTAACAACCCAAGATGACAATAGGAAGGCTCCAAAGGAGCCGATGATTTAGTAGTGGCCGAGAAAGAGATGATGAGGTAGCTCATCTGGTTGCTTGGTCGAGCCTCGTTTTCCACAATGCCTCACGGGAGTTCCGAGCCTCCAGCCTATTCCATGTCCTTGTTCCAATTGTTTTTTTCAAAAGGACACTAACAGAAAAATCAAGAAAAAAACATTAGCCCTATAAGGTTTACACATGCGAGAAATATTTATGTTGCTCTCTTGCTCGTTTGCGAGAGAACAAAACCAAAAAAATTCAGAGATTGGAAGTTGTCGCTATTAAAAAATTTTGGATGACAAGTACTCGGATTAAAACATTTGCATGGCTATTTACATAATTTGCGAGTAATGGGATTTACTAATATCCAAAGAGACGTCCACCGTGAAATTATTCATTAAAATAACAATTTTTTGTACATTTTGCCTTGTAACCTCAGTGTTTTCCTGATCGCATTCTTCTCGCTTTAATTTGTACTAACCATTTTCTTTAGCAAGCTAATTTTATGTACATACCATTTTTACCATGCAAAATTTTGGTACATTCCGTCTTTTGTGAAATGTATTTACCACTTTTCATTACCTAGCCCCTACAAAGTGTTGTGAGGATTCGAAGCCACATTGCATAGCTTAATGAGGAATTCTTCAAATGATTTTTGGCACAATCACTACCGTTCAGGGCTGAAATAGATTAGTGGTTGTGCAACATTATCTCAATAGCGTTGTTCACGCCATTCATGTGATGAAGGCATTAAATTTTTTGAATGCGACTTGCAATTCATGCAAATAAGTTCTGAAAATGAAACTGTGAGCAATACAATTTGTTACATGTTCCTTGCATACGTTAACATGTGGAGAGTCATGAAAGTTTCATGAAATGTCAATCTGCACATCCGATAATTCTTGGGAAGCACATTTTTTACTTGCCAACCAAAGTGGAATACTAGGTTGTTAGAGTCCTTCAAGATTGATTACATCGGCAATGACCCTTACATCAGTTGCACATCATCGTTGTCCCACCATTATATCATCCCAACGACAAGTTCCTGGTATTGGTTTCTGATGGACTCTATCAATATCTCGCCAACAAATAGGTGGTTGATCACGTAGAGATATTCACATATAAGCATCCCGAGCGCGATCCTGATTCGCACCTCATCTGAAAATTGTTACTCTGGGCTATAAAGAAGGCGCATGAGGAACCAAGTCTATAGTTTGCACAACACAATCTGACTGCACAAACAAGTTTTTCTACATTGTTCGTAACTTCACATGTCTATTGATTGCGAGGTATGTGATACGTCTCCGTCGTATCTATAATTTTTGTTTGTTCCATACCAATATTATACAACTTTCATATACTTTTGGCAACTTTTTCTACCATTTTTTTGGGACTAACATATTGATCCAGTGCCCAGTGCCAGTACCTGTTTGTTGCATGTATTATGTTTCGCAGAAACCCCATATCAAACGGAATCCAAACGGGATAAAAACGGACGAAGTATATTTTTGGAATATTTGGGAAATTCCGGAAGAAGAATCAACACGAGACGGTGCCCGAGGGGGGGCACGAGGCAGGGGGGCGCGCCTGCCCCCCTCGTGGGCCCCCCGTAAGGCGGTTAATGCCCTTCTTCGGCCGCAAGAAAGCTAATTTTTAGTAAAAAATCACGGTGAAGGTTTCATTCTAATCGGAGTTACGGATCTCCATATATATACGAAACGGTGAAAGGAGCAGGAGGAACGCAGAAACAGAGAGACAGATCCAATCTCGGAGGGGCTCTCGCCCCTCCCATGCCATGCAGGCCAGGACCAGAGGGGAAACCCTTCTCCCATCTAGGTGGAAGGTCAAGGAAGAAGAAGAAGAAGAAGAAGAAGAAGGGGGGCTCTCTCCCCCTCTCTTCCGGTGGCGCCAGAATGCTGCCTTGGCCATCATCATCATCACCACGACCTTCACCAACACCTCCGCCATCTTCACCAACATCTCCATCACCTTCCCCCCTCTATCTACAGCGGTCCACTCTCCCGCAACCCGCTGTACCCTCTACTTGAATATGGTGCTTTGTGCTTCATATTATTATCCAATGATGTGTTGCCATCCTATGATGTCTGAGTAGATTTTCGTTGTCCTATCTATGGTTGATGAATTGCTATGATTGATTTAATTTTCTTGTGGTTATGTTGCTGTCCTTTGGTTCCCATCATATGAGCGCGCACGTGGATCACACCATAGGGTTATTTGTATGTTGATAGGACTATGTATTGGAGGGCAAGAGTGACAGAAGCTTCAACCTAGCATAGAAATTGATGCATACGGGATTGAAGGGGGACCAATATAATTTAATGATATGGTTGGGTTTTACCTTAATGAATGTTAGTAGTTGTGGATGCTTGCTAATAGTTCCAATCATAAGTGCATATAATTCCAAGTGAGGGATGGCATGCTAGTAGTGGCCTCTCCCACATAAAACTTGCTATCGGTCTAGTAATGTAGTCAATTACTTAGGGACAATTTCGCAACTCCTACCACCACTTTTCCACCCTCACTATATTTACTTTATTGTGTCTTTATCTAAACAGCCCCTAGTTTTTATTCTCGTGCTCTTTATATTCTTGCAAACCTATCCAAAAACACCTACAAATTACTTCTAGTTTCATACTTCTTCTAGGTAAACGAACATCAAGCGTGCGTAGAGTTGTATCGGTGGTCGATAGAACTTGAGGGAATATTTGTTCTACCTTTAGCTCCTCATTGGGTTCCTCACTCTTACTTATCGAAAGAGGCTACAACTATCCCCTACACTTGTGGGTTATCAAGACCTTTTTCTGGCGCCGTTGCCGGGGAGTCATTGCGTGGGGTGAATATTCTCGTGTGTGCTTGTTTGCTTTATCACTAAGTAATTTTTATTTGCTGTTCTTAGTTGTTTTCTATCTTTAGTTATGTGTAGGAAACGTAAAATACCAAAAAAATTACTTGTACCTACTGAACCAATGGTTGAAGAACCACTCAAAATCTATCACACTCCTAAAGCTTTTTACTTGGATCATCTTCGATCCCTATGTGCTCGGGCTGAAACCCCAACTAGCTTAGTTGAGGGAAAATCTTTAGATGAGCATGCTTGTTATGTGCGACACCGCATATCTGAAAAGGGGAAACTTTTACTGCGTCAAATTCATCATTTGCAATGCTATGCTTGGAATTTATGTGAAATATATGATTTTACTTGTTGTTCTGAAAACCCTAAGAAACACCTTCCCTACCAATGTGAGTTTAGTGATAATGGAATCGTATCTTCGTATGCTAAGGGTGTTTATAATTACTATGATGATCAACAAATTGAAGAATTTGTTGCTTTTAATGGTGCTTATGAAATTGCTTCTTTGATTGAAAAGTATGGTGCTACTCTTTACAAATCTGAAAATTTTGCCATACTTAAATATTGTTATGATAATTATGCTTCTAATGCCTATGTTAAACCATATATTGAGGACTCCTCCGCTGTCCAAGAAGAGACTAATATTTTGCAGGAGTCTATGGAAGAAGAAGTTGATGAAACTGTGAGCTCATTGGATGAAAAAGATGAGGTGGAGAGCGAAGAATAAAAGGAGGAAGAGCGGATTGATCACCCATGCCCACCTTCTAATGAGAGTAACTCTTCAACTCATACATTGTTTAATTCCCCTTCGTGCTTACCGAAGGATGATTGCCATGATGACTGTTATGATCCCTTTGATTCTTTTGAAATATCCCTTTTTGATGATGCTTGCTATGCTTGTCACCAAGATGCCAATATGAATTATGCTTATGGAGATGAACTTGCTATAGTTCCTTATGTTAAACATGAAATTGTTGCTATTGCACCCACGCATGATAGTCCTATTATCTTTTTGAATTCTCCAAACTACACTATATCGGAGAAGTTTGTGCTTATTAAGGATTATATTGATGGGTTGCGTTTTACTACTACACATGATGATTTGGATAGATATAATATGCATGTGCTTGCTGCTCCTACTTGCAATTATTATGAGAGAGGAACTATATCTCCACCTCCCTATGTTTCCAACACGATAAAATTGCTTATGCTATGTATTGGCCTTTACTTGATGTTCATGAATTGTTCTTGTATGACATGCCGATGCATAGGAAGAGAGTTAGACTTCCTCATTGCTTGATATATGTTACTTTGTGCTCACTACTAAATTACAAATCATTGTTAATTAAAATTGGCTTTGATATACCTTGGGATCCGGGTGGATCCATTACTTGAGCACTATATGCCTAGCTTAATGGCTTTAAAGAAAGCGCTGCCAGGGAGACAACCCGGAAGTTTTAGAGAGTCATTTATTTCTGTTGAGTGCTTTTATATAGTTTAAAAACAAAAAAATAAAGAGGGGGACCCAAAACTTTTCAAAAAGAAAAGTGAAAGTGAGAGAGACGAGCATTGTGAAAGTGGGGGACGTCCTTGAACTTTGTTCATGCCCATGGGAAATTTGTGAATCTTAATTACAGAAACTTTTCAACAAAAATCATTATCCCCTTGTACAATTCCATTGTATTATAAAAATAATGTGCCAAGGTTCGCCTTTAGGATGTTTACAATGCTTGTTGGTTTGTGCGGTGCAGGACAGAAACTTTGGCTGTAGTGCACGATTTTTAATTTTTTGCTGGAACGTCAAATGGTTCTGATTCTTCTTGAACCGTCTATCTGTACAAATTGTTTATTTTTCCTAATTTCGGAAGAATTTTTGAAGTATCATAAGTATGGTTAATGTTCAGATTGTTACAGACTGTTCTGTTTTAGACAAATTCTGTTTTTGATGCATAGTTTGCTTGTTTTGATGAAACTATCAATTTATATCTATGGATTAAGCCATGAAAAAGCTACATTACAGTAGACACAATGCAAAAACAAAATATGAATTGGTTTGCAACAGTACTTAGAGTAGTGATTTGCTTCATTATACTAACGGATCTTACCGAGTTTTCTGTTGAAGTTTTGTGTGGATGAAGTGTTCGATGATCGGGAAGGTCTCGATGTGAGGAGAAGAAGGAGAGGCAAGAGCTCAAGCTTGGGGATGCCCAAGGCACCCCAAGTAAATATTCAAGGACACTCAAGCGTCTAAGCTTGGGGATGCCCCGGAAGGCATCCCCTCTTTCTTCAACAAGTATCAGTATGTTTTCGGATTCGTTTCGTTGATGCAATATGTGCAAGTCTTGGAGCGTCTTTTGCATTTAGTTTTCACTTTTTCTTTTTTATGCACCATGATGGAATGAGATAGTACTTGATTGATTTATAGAATGCTCATTGCACTTCACTTATATCTTTTGAGTATGGCTTTATAGAATGCTTCATGTGCTTCACTTATATCATTTGAAGTTTGGATTGCCTGTTTCTCTTCACATAGACAACCGCCATTTGTAGAATGCTCTTTTGCTTCACTTATATTTGTTAGAGAGTGGGCATATCTTTTGTAGAAAGAATTAAACTCTCTTGCTTCACTTATATCTATTTAGAGAGATGACAGGAATTGGTCATTCACATGGTTAGTCATAAAATCCTACATAAAACTTGTAGATCACTGAATATGATATGTTTGATTCCTTGCAATAGTTTTGCGATATAAAGGTGGTGATATTAGAGTCATGCTAGTTGAGTGATTGTGAAATTGAGAAATACTTGTGTTGAGGTTTGCAAGTCCCGTAGCATGCACGTATGGTGAATCGTTATGTAACGAAGTTGGAGCATGGGGTATTTATTGATTGTCTTCCCTTGTGTGGAGGTCGGGGGCGCGCGATGTTTAACTCCTGCCAACCTCCCCCCTAGGGGCATGCGTAGTAGTACTTTGCTTCGAGGGCTAATAAACTTTTGCAATAAGTATATGAGTTCTTTATGACTAATGTGAGTCCATGGATTATATGCACTCTCACCCTTCCATCATTGCTAGCCTCTTCGGTACCGTGCATTGTCCTTTATCACCTCGAGAGTTGGTGCAAACTTCACTGGTGCATCCAAACCCTGTGATACGATACACTCTATCACATATAAGCCTTCTTATATCTTCCTCAAAACAGCCACCATACCTACCTATCATGGCATTTCCATAGCCATTCCGAGATATATTGCCATGCAACTTCCATCATCATCATATACATGACTTGAGCATTCATTGTCATATTGCTTTGCATGATTGTAAGATAGCTAGCATGATGTTTTCATGGCTTGTCCGTTTTTTGATGTCATTGCTACGCTAGATCATTGCGCATCCCGGTACACCGCCGGAGGCATTCATATAGAGTCATATCTTTGTTCTAGATATCGAGTTGTAATATTGAGTTGTATGTAAATAAAGTGTGATGATCATCATTATTAGAGCATTGCCCCAGTGAGGAAAGGGTGATGGAAACTATGATTCCCCCACAAGTCGGGATGAGTCTCCGGACTTTGTGAAAAATAAAAGAGGCCAAAGAAGCCCAAAAAAAGAGGCCAAAGAAGCCCACCAAAAAGAAGAGAAAAAAAGAGAGAAAAAGAGAGAAGGGGCAATGTTACTATCCTTTTACCACACTTGTGCTTCAGAGTAGCACCATGTTCTTCATGTAGAGAGTCTCTTGAGTTATCACTTTCATATACTAGTGGGAATTTTCATTATAGAACTTGGCTTGTATATTCCGATGATGGGCTTCCTCAAATGCCCGAGGTCTTCATGAGCAAGCAGGTTGGATGTGAAGGAAATATGCCCTAGAGGCAATAATAAAATTATTATTTATTTCCCTATATCATGATAAATGTTTATTATTCATGCTAGAAATGTATTAACCGGAAACATAATACATGTGTGAATACATAGACAAACTTAGTGTCACTAGTATGCCTCTACTTGACTAGCTCGTTAATCAAAGATGGTTATGTTTCCTAACCATGAACAAAAGAGTTGTTATTTGATTAACGGGATCACATCATTAGGTGAATGATTTGATTGACATGACCCATTCCATTAGCTTAGCACCCGATCGTTTAGTATGTTGCTATTGCTTTCTTCATGACTTATACATGTTCCTATGACTATGAGATTATGCAACTCCCGTTTGCCGGAGGAACACTTTGTGTGCTACCAAACGTCACAACGTAACTGGGTGATTATAAAGGAGCTCTACAGGTGTCTCCAAAGGTAGATGTTGGGTTGGCGTATTTCGAGAATAGGATTTGTCACTCCGATTGTCGGAGAGGTATCTCTGGGCCCTCTCGGTAATGCACATCACATAAGCCTTGCAAGCACTGCAACTAATGAGTTAGTTGCGAGATGATGTATTACGGAACGAGTAAAGAGACTTGCCGGTAACAAGATTGAACTAGGTATTGGATACCGACGATCGAATCTCGGGCAAGTAACATACCGATGACAAAGGGAACAACGTATGTTGTTATGCGGTCTAACCGATAAAGATCTTCGTAGAATATGTAGGAGCCAATATGGGCATCCAGGTCCCACTATTGGTTATTGACCAGAGACGTGTCTCGGTCATGTCTACATTGTTCTCGAACCGTAGGGTCCGCACGCTTAACGTTACGATGACAGTTATTATGAGTTTATGCATTTTGATGTACCGAAGTTAGTTCGGAGTCCCGGATGTGATCACGGACATGACGAGGAGTCTCAAAATGGTCGAGACATAAAGATTGATATATTGGATGACTATATTCGGACACCGGAAGCATTTCGGAGAAGTTTCGGATAAAACCGGAGCACCGGGGGTTACCGGAACCCCCCGGGGGGTTAATGGGCCTCATGGGCCTAAAGTGGAAAAGAGGAAGGGGCTGCCAGGGCAGGCCGCGCGCCCCCTGTCCCCCTAGTCCGAATTGGACAAGGAGGGAGGGGCGGCGCCCCCCCTTTCCTCCTCTCCTTCCACCTCTCCTACTTGGACAAGGAAAAGGGGAGGGGAGTCCTACTCCCGGTAGGAGTAGGACTCCTCCTGCGCGCCTCCATAGGGCCGGCCGCACCCCCCCCCCTTGGATCCTTTATATATGGAGGCAAGGGGGCACCCTAGAACACACAAGTTGATCCTTGTGATCGTTCCTTAGCCGTGTGCGGTGCCCCCTTCCACCATATTCCACCTCGGTCATATCGTTGTAGTGCTTAGGCGAAGCCCTGCGTCGGTAAAACATCATCATCGTCACCACGCCGTTGTGCTGACAGAACTCATCCCCAAAGCTTTGCTGGATCGGAGCCCGGGGAGCGTCATCGAGCTGTACGTGTGCTAAGAACTCGGAGGTGCCGGAGTAACGGTGCTTGGATCGGTCGGATCGGGAAGACGTACGACTACTTCCTCTATGTTGCGTCAACGCTTCCGCTGTTGATCTACTAGGGTACGTAGATCACACTCTCCCCTCTTGTTGCTATACATCACCATGATCTTGCGTGTGCGTAGGAAAATTTTGAAATTACTACATTCCCCAACAGTGGCATCCGAGCCAGGTTTTATGGTTTAATGTTATGTGCACAAGTAGAACACAAGTGAGTTGTGGGCGATATAAGTCGTACTGCCTACCAGCATGTCATACTTTGGTTCGGCGGTATTGTTGGATGAAGCGGCCCGGACCGACATTACGCGTACGCTTACGCGAGACCGGTTCTCCCGACGTGCTTTGCACAAAGGTGGCTTGCGGGTGACTGTTTCTCCAACTTTAGTTGAACCGAGTGTGGCTACGCCCGGTCCTTGCGAAGGTTAAAACGGCATCAACTTGACAAACTATCGTTGTGGTTTTGATGCGTAGGTGAGATTGGTTCTTGCTTAAGCCCGTAGCAGCCACGTAAAACTTGCAACAACAAAGTAGAGGACTTCTAACTTGTTTTTGCAGGGCATGTTGTGATGTGATATGGTTAAGACATGATGCTAAATTTTATTGTATGAGATGATCATGTTTTGTAAGCAAGTTATCGGCAACTGGCAGGAGCCATATGGTTGTCGCTTTATTGTATGCAATGCAATCGCGATGTAATGCTTTACTTTATCACTAAGCGGTAGCGATAGTCGTGGAAGCATAAGATTGGTGAGACGACAACGATGCTACGATGGAGATCAAGGTGTCGCGCCGGTGACGATGGTGATCATGACGGTGCTTCAGAGATGGAGATCACAGGTACAAGATGATGATGGCCATATCATATCACTTATATTGATTGCATGTGATGTTTATCTTTTATGCATCTTATCTTGCTTTGATTGACGGTAGCATTATAAGATGATCTCTCACTAAATTATCAAGAAGTGTTCTCCCTGAGTATGCACCGTTGCGAAAGTTCTTCGTGCTGAGACACCACGTGATGATCGGGTGTGATAGGCTCTACGTTCAAATACAACGGGTGCAAAACAGTTGCACACGTGGAATACTCAGGTTATACTTGACGAGCCAAGCATATACAGATATGGCCTCGGAACACAGAGACCGAAAGGTCGAGCGTGAATCATATAGTAGATATGATCAACATAGTGATGTTCACCAATGAAACTACTCCATCTCACGTGATGATCGGACATGGTTTAGTTGATTTGGATCACGTGATCACTTAGAGGATTAGAGGGATGTCTATCTAAGTGGGAGTTCTTAAATAATTTGATTAATTGAACTTAAATTTATCATGAACTTAGTACCTGATAGTATCTTGCTTGTTTATGTTTGATTGTAGATAGATGGCTCGTGCTGTTGTTCCGTTGAATTTTAATGCGTTCCTTGAGAAAGCAAAGTTGAAAGATGATGGTAGCAATTACACGGACTGGGTCCGTAACTTGAGGATTATCCTCATTGCTGCACAGAAGAATTACGTCCTGGAAGCACCGCTGGGTGCCAGTCCTGCTGCTGGAGCAACACCAGATGTTATGAACGTCTGGCAGAGCAAAGCTGATGACTACTCGATAGTTCAGTGTGCCATGCTTTACGGCTTAGAATCGGGACTTCAACGATGTTTTGAACGTCATGGAGCAAATGAGATGTTCCAAGAGTTGAAGTTAATATTTCAAGCAAAATGCCCGAATTGAGAGATATGAAGTCTCCAATAAGTTCAATAGCTGCAAGATGGAGGAGAACAGTTCTGTCAGTGAGCATATACTCAAAATGTCTGGGTATAATAATCACTTGATTCAGATGGGAGTTAATCTTCCAGATGATTGCGTCATTGACAAAATTCTCCAATCACTGCCACCAAGCTACAAGAGCTTCGTGATGAACTATAATATGCAAGGGATGAACAAGACTATTCCCGAGCTCTTCGCAATGCTGAAAGCTGCGGAGGTAGAAATCAAAAAGGAGCATCAAGTGTTGATGGTCAACAAGACCACTAGTTTCAAGAAAAAGGGCAAAGGGAAGAAGAAGGGGAACTTCAAAAAGAACGGCAAGCAAGTTGCTGCTCAAGAGAAGAAACCTAAGTCTGGACCTAAGCCTGAAACTGAGTGCTTCTACTGCAAGCAGACTGGTTACTGGAAGCGGAACTGCCCCAAGTATTTGGCCGATAAGAAGGATGGCAAGGTGAACAAAGGTATATGTGATATACATGTTATTGATGTGTACCTTACTAATGCTCGCAGTAGCACCTGGGTATTTGATACTGGTTCTGTTGCTAATATTTGCAACTTGAAACAGGGACTACGGATTAAGGGAAGATTGGCTAAGGACGAGGTGACGATGCGCGTGGGAAACGGTTCCAAAGTCGATGTGATCGCGGTCGGCACGCTACCTCTACATCTACCTTCGGGATTAGTATTAGACCTAAATAATTGTTATTTGGTGCCAGCGTTGAGCATGAACATTATATCTGGATCTTGTTTAATGCGAGACGGTTATTCATTTAAATCAGAGAATAATGGTTGTTCTATTTATATGAGTAATATCTTTTATGGTCATGCACCCTTGAAGAGTTGTCTATTCTTGTTGAATCTCGATAGTAGTGATACACATATTCATAATGTAGAAGTCAAAAGATGCAGAGTTGATAATGATGGTGCAACTTATTTGTGGCACTGCCGTTTAGGTCATATCGGTGTAAAGCGCATGAAGAAACTCCATACTGATGGACTTTTGGGACCACTTGATTATGAATCTCTTGGTACTTGCGAACCGTGCCTCATGGGCAAGATGACTAAAACACCGTTCTCCGGTACTATGGAGAGAGCAACAGATTTGTTGGAAATCATACATACAGATGTATGTGGTCCAATGAATATTGAAGCCCGTGGCGGATATCGTTATTTTCTCACCTTCACAGATGACTTAAGCAGATATGGGTATATCTACTTGATGAAACATAAGTCTGAAACATTTGAAAAGTTCAAAGAATTTCAGAGTGAAGTTGAAAATCATCGTAACAAGAAAATAAAGTTTCTACGATCTGATCGTGGAGGAGAATATTTGAGTTACGAGTTTGGTGTACATTTGAAAAATTGTGGAATAGTTTCGCAACTCACGCCACCCGGAACACCACAGCGTAATGGTGTGTCCGAACATCGTAATCGTACTTTACTAGATATGGTGCGATCTATGATGTCTCTTACTGATTTACCGCTATCGTTTTGGGGATACGCTCTAGAGACGGCCGCATTCACGTTAAATAGGGCACCTTCAAAATCCGTTGAGACGACGCCTTATGAACTGTGGTTTGGCAAGAAACCAAAGTTGTCGTTTATGAAAGTTTGGGGCTGCGATGCTTATGTGAAAAAGCTTCAACCTGATAAGCTCGAACCCAAATCGGAGAAATGTGTCTTCATAGGATATCCAAAGGAAACTATTGGATACACCTTCTATCACAGATCCGAAGGCAAGACTTTTGTTGCTAAATTCGGAAACTTTCTGGAGAAGGAGTTTCTCTCGAAAGAAGTGAGTGGGAGGAAAGTAGAACTTGACGAGGTAACTGTACCTACTCCCTTATTCGAAAGTAGTACATCACAGAAAATTGTTTCTGCGACACCTACACCAATAAGTGAGGAAGCTAATGATAATGATCATGAAACTTCAGGACAAGATACTACTGAACCTTGTAGATCAACCAGAGTGAGATCCGCGCCAGAGTGGTACGGTAATCCTGTTCTGGAAATCATGCTACTAGATCATGATGAACCTACGAACTATGAAGAAGCGATGGTGAGCCCGGATTCCGCAAAATGGCTTGAAGCCATGAAATCTGAGATGGGATCCATGTATGAGAACAAAGTATGGACTTTGGTTGACTTGCCCGATGATCGGCAAGCAATTGATAATAAATGGATCTTCAAGAAGAAGACTGACGCTGACGGTAATATTACTGTCTACAAAGCTCGACTTGTCGCAAAAGGTTTTCTACAAGTTCAAGGGGTTGACTACGATGAGACCTTCTCACCCGTAGCGACGCTTAAGTCTGTCCGAATCATGTTAGCAATTGCCGCATTTTATGATTATGAAATTTGGCAGATGGATGTCAAAACTGCATTGCTAAATGGATTTCTGGAAGAAGAGTTGTATATGATGCAACCGGAAGGTTTTGTCGATCCAAAGGGAGCTAACAAAGTGTGCAAGCTCCAGCGATCCATTTATGGAATGGTGCAAGCCTCTCGGAATTGGAATAAACGTTTTGATAGTGTGATCAAAGCATTTGGTTTTATACAGACTTTTGGAGAAGTCTGTATTTACAAGAAAGTGAGTGGGAGCTCTGTAGCATTTCTGATATTATATGTGGATGACATATTACTGATTGGAAATGATATAGAATTTCTGGAGAGCATAAAGGGATACTTGAATAATAGTTTTTCAATGAAAGACCTCGGTGAAGCTGCTTACATATTAGGCATAAAGATCTATAGAGATAGATCAAGACGCCTAATTGGACTTTCACAAAGCACATACCTTGACAAGATTTTGAAAAGGTTCAAAATGGATCAAGCAAAGAAAGGGTTCTTGCCTGTGTTACAAGGTGTGAAGTTGAGTCAGACTCAATGCCCGACCACTGCAGAAGATAGAGAGAAAATGAAAGTTGTTCCCTATGCTTCAGCCATAGGCTCTATCATGTATGCAATGCTATGTACCAGACCTGATGTGTGCCTTGCTATAAGCTTAGCAGGGAGGTATCAAAGTAATCCAGGAGTGGATCACTGGACAACGGTCAAGAACATCCTGAAATACCTGAAAAGGACTAAGGATATGTTTCTCGTATATGGAGGTGACAAAGAGCTCATCATAAAAGGTTACGTTGATGCATGCTTTGACACTGATCCGGACGATTCTCAATCGCAAACCGGATACGTGTTTACATTAAACGGTGGAGCTGTCAGTTGGTGCAGTTCTAAACAAAGCGTCGTAGCGGGATCTACATGTGAAGCAGAGTACATAGCTGCTTCGGAAGCAGCAAATGAAGGAGTTTGGATGAAGGAGTTCATATCCGATCTAGGTGTCATACCTAATGCATCGGGTCCAATGAAAATCTTTTGTGACAATACTGGTGCAATTGCCTTGACAAAGGAATCCAGATTTCACAAGAGAACCAAGCACATCAAGAGACGCTTCAATTCCATCCGGGACCTAGTCCAAGTGGGAGACATAGAGATTTGCAAGATACATACGGATCTGAATGTGGCAGACCCGTTGACTAAGCCACTTCCACGAGCAAAACATGATCAGCACCAAGACTCCATGGGTGTTAGAATCATTACTATGTAATCTAGATTATTGACTCTAGTGCAAGTGGGAGACTGAAGGAAATATGCCCTAGAGGCAATAATAAAGTTATTATTTATTTCCTTATATCATGATAAATGTTTATTATTCATGCTATAATTGTATTAACCGGAAACATAATACATGTGTGAATACATAGACAAACTTAGTGTCACTAGTATGCCTCTACTTGACTAGCTCGTTAATCAAAGATGGTTATGTTTCCTAACCATGAACAAAAGAGTTGTTATTTGATTAACGGGATCACATCATTAGGTGAATGATCTGATTGACATGACCCATTCCATTAGCTTAGCACCCGATCGTTTAGCATGTTGCTATTGCTTTCTTCATGACTTATACATGTTCCTATGACTATGAGATTATGCAACTCCCGTTTGCCGGAGGAACACTTTGTGTGCTACCAAACGTCACAACGTAACTGGGTGATTATAAAGGAGCTCTACAGGTGTCTCCAAAGGTAGATGTTGGGTTGGCGTATTTCGAGAATAGGATTTGTCACTCCGATTGTCGGAGAGGTATCTCTGGGCCCTCTCGGTAATGCACATCACATAAGCCTTGCAAGCACTGCAACTAATGAGTTAGTTGCGAGATGATGTATTACGGAACGAGTAAAGAGACTTGCCGGTAACAAGATTGAACTAGGTATTGGATACCGACGATCGAATCTCGGGCAAGTAACATACCGATGACAAAGGGAACAACGTATGTTGTTATGCGGTCTAACCGATAAAGATCTTCGTAGAATATGTAGGAGCCAATATGGGCATCCAGGTCCCACTATTGGTTATTGACCAGAGACGTGTCTCGGTCATGTCTACATTGTTCTCGAACCGTAGGGTCCGCACGCTTAACGTTACGATGACAGTTATTATGAGTTTATGCATTTTGATGTACCGAAGTTAGTTCGGAGTCCCGGATGTGATCACGGACATGACGAGGAGTCTCAAAATGGTCGAGACATAAAGATTGATATATTGGATGACTATATTCGGACACCGGAAGCATTTCGGAGAAGTTTCGGATAAAACCGGAGCACCGGGGGTTACCGGAACCCCCCGGGGGGTTAATGGGCCTCATGGGCCTAAAGTGGAAAAGAGGAAGGGGCTGCCAGGGCAGGCCGCGCGCCCCCTGTCCCCCTAGTCCGAATTGGACAAGGAGGGAGGGGCGGCGCCCCCCCTTTCCTCCTCTCCTTCCACCTCTCCTACTTGGACAAGGAAAAGGGGAGGGGAGTCCTACTCCCGGTAGGAGTAGGACTCCTCCTGCGCGCCTCCATAGGGCCGGCCGCACCCCCCCCCCTTGGATCCTTTATATATGGAGGCAAGGGGGCACCCTAGAACACACAAGTTGATCCTTGTGATCGTTCCTTAGCCGTGTGCGGTGCCCCCTTCCACCATATTCCACCTCGGTCATATCGTTGTAGTGCTTAGGCGAAGCCCTGCGTCGGTAAAACATCATCATCGTCACCACGCCGTTGTGCTGACAGAACTCATCCCCAAAGCTTTGCTGGATCGGAGCCCGGGGAGCGTCATCGAGCTGTACGTGTGCTAAGAACTCGGAGGTGCCGGAGTAACGGTGCTAAGATCACGGACATGACGAGGAGTCTCGAAATGGTCGAGACATAAAGATTGATATATTGGATGATGTCGGTGTACTAGAGTAGGGGTACCCTAGTATCCCGAACTTGTGCACGGGCAGTCGCAGCATCCCGCGGCAAGGCTTGCCGGGTGACCGCCAAGATCCTCCGTGGTTCCTTTGGAGCCATTCAAGAACAAGGTGTCCAAGTCAAGAAGACAAGACCCCGGCAAGAGGAGCTTGCCGGGAAGGCCACTCAAGGCATTTCAAGGAACTTGCCGCGGGGCACCACGCGCCCCGGCAAGACCCGGTGAGCGACAAGCTCCCGGGCGCGACAAGACAACAACCGCGGCAAGGCGCTTGCCGCGGCAAGCCACCTCTCCGAGCCCGCGCTCCAGCACATCCACCAACATGTCGCTCTAGGGCCCCTCCAGGCGTACGTGGCGGAAGGCTGTGCAGCCAGGGGCATGCGGTGGCAAGCGGCACTGACAAGATCGCCATCGTGGCGAACGGTGGCGTCCCTGGCGGTCCCTTTTCGCACTGTTCAGACGACACAGACGGGCATTTAATGCCCTTGTCCCCTGCCGTCAGGGTTAGGTATGATACACTGTAGTAGGTAGCTGTGCCTACCACAGCACCTTTCTATTTTTGCCCTTTACCTCCGTTGCCACCTGTCGGTAGCCCCTTGAGCATATAAAAGGAGGCCCGTGTGCAACGTAGAGGGGGGTTAGCCAGTTCGAACACTCACGCTCGGTCTTGCTAGCCGCTGGTGTGTACTGTAGCACTCCGCGCTCCCGAGCTAGAAATCAATACAAAACCACAAAGCAGGAGTAGGGTTTTACGCATCCGTGCGGCCCGAACCTGGGTAAATCGCTCGCGTGCTTCGCCTCGATTTGCTCTTTGCACGATCTCCGCCCCCGCCGAACCGAAAGGGACCCGGCCCGCCGGTCCCATAGGTGCCCGTGGATCAGAACCCCGGCATCTTTGGCGCGCCAGGTAGGGGCGCGACCAAGTTGCATGAACCAGATCCGGCGTTCTCGCGAGCTAGATCTTCATCATCTTCATCAGCATGCCGCCGAAGAAGAAAGTTTCGGAGGCAGCTGCTCCGTCCGCGCTGAACCCACCATCGCCGGAGCAAACGGTTGGTGGGGTAGACGGCGGCGGAAGAACGGGCGTCGACGAGGGAGCTCGCGGTGCTGCCAGGTCCAAGGACAAGGTTGCACTGCCCATCGGCGGCGTAGCCGGCTCCCACAACGACCGGGCGCACTCCAAGACCACGGCGTCTGTGCATGCACCGCGCCCGTCTCAGGAGGCGCGGGACCGGCAACGTCATGGTACTCACGGTGCCATGCGTTCGCTAGACCAAGATCGAGCTGGTGGCTCTCGGAGCGCTCAAGACCACCATGCACGTCAACATGCCGGCGCGAGCGACACACGGTCGCCTGGACGGGATACTGCTCCTTCTAACGTGGTTAGAAGTCCGAGCATATCCCGCTCCTCGCACCGTTCGCCACCGCCACCCGCCACTGCAGCAGAAGCTTTGGCGCGAGCTCAGCTGCTCCTAGACTACCCTCCAGCGGTGGACAAGATCGACGACTGGAGGGCCACTATCCAGAGTCTCATCGGCTTCGCCAACGGCGACCCTCAGCGGCAGCCGAGCACGTCGCAGCCGCAGCCAGTCAGCCAGGCACGAGCCGGTGGCGAAGAGACCAGTGGGGGTGCAACCTCTGTGCACTCTCCACCCCGAAGGCCAAGATCGCCGACTCACCGGATCCACCTCGACAGCGACTCCACCGCGTCATCAGATCCACGAGCTCGTCGCGATCAGCGCCAAGTTCTTCGTGAACGACAGCAAGAAGAGGAAGTTGATTTCTGGTGACTATTTGCCGGCAGAGCTTCCCGAAGCCGCCGCCAAGAAGGTCCCCAAGATCAACGCTAAGAGCGCTGCGGAGCAATCTGCTCCGGCAAGCCCTAGGGTTTGTTCCGTTGCAGCAGAAGCTCCCGACAAGTTTTGCTCCGGCAAGCTTGCCGGGGAACGTCACACTCCGGCAGAGCCGCAGGTTCTCGCCGTAGAAGCGGATGTTCCCGCAGCAGTCCCTAAGATCAACGCCAAGAACGCTGAGGAGCAGTCTGCTCCGGCAAGCCCTAGGGTTTGTTCCGTTGAAGCAGAAGCTCCCGACAAGTTTTGTTCCGGCAAGCTTGTCGGGGAACGTCAAGCTCCGGCAGAGCCGCAGGTTCTCGCCGTAGAAGCGGATGTTCTCGCAGCCGCAGAATTGCCTTTAGTCCTTGTTGTCGAGCCACAAGCTCCAGCATGGGCACAGCAGATTGTCCATTTCCTTCAGACAGGAGAACTTCCCGAAGAGCAAGAAGAAGCCGAAAGAGTAGCCCGGCAGTCAAGTATGTACCAGTTCGTCGACAAGACACTGTACAGAAGAAGACTCAACGGTGTGAAATTGAAGTGTAATCACCGGGAAGACGAACAAAAGCTGTTGGCAGAGATATATGGAGGCATATGTGGTCACCACATTGGCGCAAGAGCACTTGTCGGTAAAGCTTTCCGGCAAGGTTTCTTCTGGCCAACAGCCCTCCAGGATGCAACTGCACAAGTAACCAAGTGTGAAGCGTGTCAGTTTCATTCCATGCAGATACACCAACCAGCTCAAGCTCTCCAGACGATCCCTTTATCCTGGCTATTTTCGGTCTGGGGGCTCGACATCCTCGGCCCCTTTCCCCGAGCTGTCGGGGGCTTTGAGTACTTGTACGTTGCAATCGACAAGTTCACAAAGTGGTCGGAAGTGGAACCAATGAGGAAGGTGACAGCACAGTCAGCAGTCAAGTTCTTCAGGTCGATTGTTTGCCGCTTCAGGATCCCTAACAGGATAATCACCGACAACGGCACGCAATTTACGAGCCGCACCTTCATGCAGTACGTCCAAGATCTTGGCGCCAAGGTCTGCTTCGCTTCTGTTGCTCACTCGAGAAGCAACGGTCAAGCGGAGAGGGCAAATGCTGAAGTGCTGCGCGGGCTCAAGACCAGAACTTTTGACAGGATGCACAAGTGCGGAAGAAACTGGATCGAGGAGCTACTGGTGGTTCTTTGGTCGATCAGAACGACGCCAAATCGAGCCACTGGACAGACACCTTTTGCTCTAGTCTATGGAGCAGAGGCAGTTATCTCCACGGAACTCGTATACGGGTCACCTCGAGTGCTCGCTTATGATGAGCTCGAGCAAGAGCGGCTGTGGCAAGATGACGCGCTGCTCCTTGAGGAAGACCGTCTTCAGGCTGCTGTGCGAGCTGCTCGCTACCAGCAAGCTTTGCGCCGCTACCATAGCCGCAAAGTTAACGCCAGAAGTCTCGAGGAAGGCGACCTTGTTCTTCGGCGCGTTCAGTCCGCCAAGAATTCCAACAAGTTGACGCCGAAGTGGGAAGGCCCTTACTGGGTGAAACGAGTCACTAGGCCTGGCGCTGTCCGCCTTGAGACCGAAGATGGCATTCCGGTGAGCAACTCCTGGAACATTGAGCATCTTCGTAAGTTTTACCCGTAAGGCGCGGTTGTCAGAACCTGTTCCGGCAACCACCTTTTGTACAAGTCTTGCCGCTGTTGCATGTAATCCTTGGTACAAAGCCGGGCGCAGATCCCGTGCATAAGTAAAGCTCATGTGCTCCGCACATTTTGTCGATTTTATGCTTTCTATTTTCTGGCATATATGATTTGACATTTGTGCAGCACCTACTCCACGGTAAGCAATAACGAGCCGTAAGGCTCCATATCTTTATTTTCTCTTCTTTCTTTTCTTTCAAGGAAAGAAAGGTTCCCTCGCCCACAAGTTTGCCGGGGAGGAAAGGAGAAGATGATGGTATGGACCAGGCGCCGTTCAAGAAAGTTTCGCCTTGCCGGGAAGCAAACAACAGAAAAGCTAAGTTGCCAAAGTTTGAGCAATCAAATTTTTTAGTTTTTAAGTTATCTCCCTTGAACGACCGCACTTTGTATGGAAAACCTGTGCGCGGAGGAACCGACTCGCAGCTAGTGGCGCCCTTACTTTGTTTCGAGTCCGCTCAACAACTTAAGTGAGCTGCTAGCGCCCTTACTTTGTTTCGAGTCCGCTCAACAACTTAAGTGAGCTGCTAGCGCCCTTAACTTGTTTCGAGTTCGCTCAACAACTTAAGTGAGCTGCAACTAGTCGTGACAAGGTTTCTTGCCGGTAGCGGCACCACCAGTAGGCTGCTGACGTCCCGCACTCAGCGCTCGCGGCCCAGGTGCCTGCACCGGCAAGTTCCCTAAAAGCGTAGGGTAAAAAGACATACAAAGGGGGGAGTCAAGTAAAGGAAATAACATTGCAATGGCTACCCAAAATAAAGTTATATTACAAAGATAGCTTGTCGCAGCTCTAATAGATTGTTTTCATTACATGGCAAACAGCGACAAGGAAAGAAGAAATGGGCGGCCTAATCTACGCGATCGCCTTCGACCCGCTTGATCCCTCTCACCTTGTCCACAATGGGTGCGACAAGGGCCTTGAGCTCCTCCAGATCAGCCTCCGGCGGCAAGGTCCTGAGGATGTTGGTGAGGCGGAGGCCAGGATTGCGGAAGGCCACCTTCATCAACACCTTCTGGAGGGCTCCTGCGCAGATCTTGCGTGACTCGTCGGCCAGCTGCTTGGGGATCCTCTCCCGGAGTCGCTGGAGGGCTGTCGCCATGCCTTTCAAGAACAGGACGAGCTTGGCGCTGGGCTGGAGGTTGTCGTCAGAGGGATACCCAAGATCTTCCATCCCCAGCTGCGCCAGCTCCTTGTCGATATCTGTGGCGCCGTTCACCAGACTCTCCGTCCAGTGCGTCGCAGTCTCTCTGAAGGTGTTCTGAGCGGCGGCAGCGCTCTCCAACAGCGCCTTGTCGGCCTTGATTTCCTCCTTCAAGGCCGCCTCCCGCTTCTTGGCGCTGTCCAGAGTCTTGGTCAAAGTGGTTAGCTTCAACTCAAGATCCACGTTGGAGACCTTGGCGGCGCTGAGCTCTCAGCCCTTCTCGGCGAGATCAGCTTCTAGCTGCGCCACCTTCGTCTTCAATTCCTCCTTGGCAGCTTCGGCGGCGGCGGCGTCTTCTGCTTGTTTGAGGGCTCCGCCAAGTTTTTCCTCGCGCGCGGCAAGCTTGTCCTCGTGAGCGTCGAGATTGACCTTCCGCTGCCCCAGCTCGCCCTCTTCCGCGGCTAGCTTCACAGCGGCAAGTCGCTGGCGCTCTTCGGCTTCAGCCTTCTCGAGGAGAAAGACCTTCCGCGCTTCAACGAGCTGCTCCCACTCCTCCGCCAGGGATCGGAGGGCTTCCCGGTGGAAACCCCCGAGCTCTTCTACGCGCTTCTCAATGTCTGCTCCCGCCTTCACGACAAGCGCCTCGCGGGACTCCAGCTTGGCTTGTCACGCGTGGTAGAGCGACATCAACCTGCGCAGCAGCCGCTCTTCTTCGGGCTCGTTGCTGCTGCTGCTTGGCGCGTCGACCAGCTTCAGCCCCGCGGAAACGAGCACTTCGCCGTCGAAGACCTCCCCCTCGACCGGCGCTCTGGAGCTTGATGCCCAGGGAAGATTGATGAAGACGTCGTTGCCGGCCTTCAAATAAATGCCCGGCTGGGGATCCTTGGAACTTGGCGCTACGGCTTCGGCGGATGGGTCGACGGTCGACGTAGCGCCTAGCGCTCTTGCGGCCTCTGGGCCGTCAGTACGATCGCCAGATTCCTCGCCAGTTGCTGCGGTGTCAGCCTTGGCGGCCTCTGCGCCGGTGGCGTCTCCAGCACCGGCAGCTTCGTCGGCGGCGACCTCTGTCTCCATCTACTCCGCAGCGGATGGATCTGACGGCCAGAAAAGGGGAGAAGAGTCAAACAGAATCCAGCAGAAACTCATAAAGATCAAGAAAAGAAGGATCCAAGGGAAGTTTTGAAGCAAGGGGAGTACCTGCAGAGGGTGGTCGTGGTCTCCGTTGTCGGGGGGCCGATAGTGCTGTCCCTCGCCGGAGAACCCTCCCTTGCCGAAGACTTCTCCCTCACCGGGAAGCCTTCCCTTGCCGGAGAATTCTCCCTTGTCGGGGGATTCTCCCTTGGCTCCTGGTGGGGCTGCTCGGCTCCTACACAAGTCAACAAGCAGATATCAGCAAAGACAAGTACCCATGCATGCCTCGCCGCGGAAAATAATTCACACCCTTACGCTGGGGGCTGCCCTGGAGGAAAGTCGCCGGCTCCAGCAAGGTTGTCTCAGGCGCGCCACCTGCTGTCGCAGTGGGCTCGTCCTCAATGATGATCACCGGGGCCTTAGCTCTCTTTGCCGCTCTCTGGGCTAGAGTCCTAAAGAGGAACAGATTCAGGGAAAAGCAAGTGAGAAACAAGACCAACAACAAGAACTGAAGAAATGCAAGTACAACAAGAGAAGCTTACTCTTCTTCTTCTTCGAGGGGGCTCTCGCCCCTCCCATGCCATGGAGGCCATGGGCCAGAGGGGAAATCCTTCTCCCATCTAGGGGGAAGGTCAAGGAATAAGAAGAAGAAGGGGGGCTCTCTCCCCCTCTCTTCCGGTGGCGCCGGACGCTGTCGTGGCCATCATCATCATCACCGCGACCTTCACCAACACCTCCGCCATCTTCACCAACATCTCCATCACCTTCCCCCCTCTATCTACAGCGGTCCACTCTCCCTCAACCCGATGTACCCTCTACTTGAACATGGTGCTTTATGCTTCATACTATTATCCAATGATGTGTTGCCATCCTATGATGTCTGAGTAGATTTTCGTTGTCCTATCGGTGGTTGATGAATTGCTATGATTGATTTAATTTGCTTGTGGTTATGTTGCTGTCCTTTGGTGCCCATCATATGAGCGCGCGCGTGGATCACACCATAGGGTTAGTTGTATGTTGATAGGACTATGTATTGGAGGGTAAGAGTGACAGAAGCTTCAACCTAGCATAGAAATTGATGCATACGGGATTGAAGGGGGACCAGTATAATTTAATGCTATGGTTGGGTTTTACCTTAATGAACGTTAGTAGTTGCGGATGCTTGCTAATAGTTCCAATCATAAGTGCATAGAATTCCAAGTCAGGGATGACATGCTAGCAGTGGCCTCTCCCACATAAAATTGCTATCGGTCTAGTAAAGTAGTCAATTGCTTAGGGACAATTTCGCAACTCCTACCACCACTTTTCCACCCTCGCTATATTTACTTTATTGTGTATTTATCTAAACAGCCCCTAGTTTTTATTCTCATGATCTTTATATTCTTGCAAACCTATCTAAAAACACCTACAAATTACTTCTAGTTTCATATTTGTTCTAGGTAAAGCGAACGTCAAGCGTGCTTAGAGTTGTATCGGTGGTCGATAGAACTTGAGGGAATATTTGTTCTACCTTTAGCTCCTCGTTGGGTTCGACACTCTTACTTATCGAAAGAGGCTACAATTATCCCCTACGCTTGTGGGTTATCAGTATGGACTGCCATGAACTGCTCAATATATCCCATGGTGAGAGAAGGAAGTACCATGACGACATGTAAATCTTCGTCATCTCGTTCAAGGGGAAGGAATGAAGATCCACCATTTAGGCATTGTGTTGGTGGTCCACACCGTGTCCTCGTCTTCATAGAGATTCAGAGGTCGGTTGCCTTGTGAGAAATTCAAGGTGTTTCAGAGTTAATAGAAGGTCTAAACGAAATGCTTCCAGTGGCTAGTACAGTATGATGCCATCGAAAAGCCGAAACGAGTATGACTGTCGAAGCATCTCCACCATGAACAACCTTGTTAGGTCTTTTTTCCTTCTATGGAGAATCGTTTTCCCTTTTCGCCAAAAGCCTAGAACTAGTATTCATAATTTGGCAGGAGGTACTGTAGTTCTCGTGCTATGTACTTAGGTCTCCCCGAAATGATGGTTATACGTGATGGTGATAGAAAGAAGAAGGGGGGAAATGTATAGATCCAATAAGAATACAATGTAGAGGCAGGCGCATGCTTCTCTGCGCCATCAGTTTTATCCAATTGCAAAAATCTTTATCTGGCGCATCAAGAAATACGTCACGCTGCGAGCACATAATTCAGTTCAGATTGAATTTTGTTTCCTTTCATAAAGTACGAAAAAATTAGAAACATGTCTAATTTTTGTGCAAGAAACATAGCCTAAATATTTAGTATATACATTGGTAACAAAACCTCCAAATCGAACTCATATTTTCTAGATGAAAAACCAAAGGTTCAAACTCCATGTCAACTAGTTGGCCATATCTAGAGCTTGGCACTCAACAATTCCCCATGTTGTTCCAGTGTAGTTAGCCACACCTTCGGATTCAATGGTCTCCGAGTTTGCACTAATATTTTACCTGTACTTGTGTAGCTTTCAATGTCGATAGCCGAGTAATAGTCTGCGCCCAACCTTTAGGAAGATCACACTTTTCATCAGTCACATATATTTCCTGTAAATTACCACATGACAACCATGTTTAGCATAGTACAAGATATATGATTTTTCATTATTCCCTATAATTTTGTTCCATTTGCAATTTTTTGGGATCTTTAGTTGATCAATTTACGTTGTTCCATAATTTTCTTATGGTAGCAAGAAGACAAATACAATGCTTGCTTTCCTTCTACCCTTCTATTTCACCGCATAGCAAACACAGCTTGGATTAGGGAGTCTTATTTCTATAAACCAATTATAATAAGAAAATGCAGCAATATGAGTTTGTCTAGATTGAGAATAGACATAGAATGGCTCAAAAAACAACATAAACAAAATTGACATGCATTCCACAAACTAGAGGAAAAACATTGTATCAACCTGACATTTATAATAAGCCTACTCAATATAATTTAGGTGTACCTTCAATAATGGAATCATTTTATCCTATAGCAATACATTAAAAAAGGGCAATGCATTTAGGTTTTTGCTGATGGCCTACGAGAATAAAAACCTATTCATTACGGCCAATCACCTCTCCGCTCAACACAAATCCGCTGGCAATGAGAAAGGCAAACTGCACATCGCAACCAATAACTCCCTCCTAAGAAAAAATTCGGTGCCTCCTCTTACGTAGACACTCACTATGAGGAGGTTGCACTGCTGAGCAAGCTGACACTATATTCTTGGTTTGATCCTGATGCCCTTAGCACCGAGGAAGCATTGGGAGAATTAGAAGAAAAGCTGATCAGGCCCATGAGGATATATATACATCGAGCGTCCCTTTGGAGCGAGCCAAAGATGGAATAAACAAGTGATTGAACATGATTGGTTCCATGGACATGACTTCCTAGACTAGAAGGTGAAATGGTTGATGCTCTGAGGTTGCATAAACTCTGGCGGTAAAACAATACTCCTTTGAACTGCATGGTGCCTCAGCCATGATGCTTGTGCCAGACCCTGTGGTGTAGTGAGTTGATGCTCATGGTCCAGACCATTGTTGCTACACATGGTCCCAATACACCTAGTGGAGAGGTTGTCAACTTGGGATCTCTGGCAAAGGAGACACTCGTGGCCAGAAGATCAAAGAGTAGTGCCACCTTTGAAAGGTGTGGGATGCTAATTGGATGGCCTGATATAGGCTTGCCCTATGGTGGTATGCGGAAAATTGGTGAGGTGGTAGCTCATATGGGTTGCTTGACCCAACCTGGTTATCTCTATTACCTTCCGTCCTTTGGGGGTCTTCATGATGTCCCATAGCCTCGTTGTAGTTGCTTTTCTACTAGAAGGCTACAGAAGGAAAAATGAAAATATCATTGGCCATATGATCTTTGCGCATGCCAAAAATGTCATGAGAACAACAGAACCTACCAACCCTAAATAATTGCCGTGTTCTCTTCCTCGTTTGTGAGAGAACAAAAGCAAAAAGTTTCGGAGACTAGAATATTATCCGTATTGAAAAATTTGGGATGTCAGGTGCTCGGCTTGAAACATATGCACGAATATTTATTGAATCAGCGTGCCACATGCATTTTTAACAATCCACAGAATAGATTGCCATGATAGTACTCATTAAAACTCATAATTGTGGTATGTACTTTTTGTTTTGTAAGATTACTATGTTAGATGGCTTGCACCTCCCTTTTTTGTGTACTCACATTTTTTAGCAAGTTTATTAAGTGTACATACAAAATTTTAGTGTGTTGAGTTTCTGTACCTATAAATTTTGCTAAAAAATATACTTACCACGTTTTTTACCTAGCCCCGAAAAAATGTTGTGAATGTCAGATGGGATGTTGATTGAGTCATCGAGGAACTCTTCAAACGACTGGCCCGACACATTCAAAATTCCCAATGGTTGGACAATAAACTTAAAAAACAACTAGCTTTTGGCTGACACTCTGTTCTCTGCTTGATCCGACGCTCCTTGCACCATGGAACTATTGGTAGTATCATAAGCGACCCAGATTGGGCTAGCCAAGAACTGTATAACCATTGGCCAATGCCACAACATAAGAAACTGCGAAACTAAGCGATTGACCCTGATTGCTGCCATGGAGCATGACTGCGATGACTGGATGGTGAAATGGTCGATGCTCGGAGGCTATATAAACGACAATAGTAAAACACCACTCCCTTCATACCCTGCCCATGATGCTTGCATCACACGTTCGGGTGTATGGAGAAGAAGGTCATGGCCCACAACATTGTGTTTCCACATAGACATGGTAAATTTCGTGAGGAGGTTGTCGACGAGGGATGTTACACCAAAGGATGCACTCATGGCCAAAAGAGCAAACCGATGCGTGCCACTTCTGAAAGGGTCAAGATGACAATAGGACGGCCTCAAAGGTGCCGACTATTTTGCACTAACCGAAAAGGCGATGACAAGGTAGCTTAGCAGGTTGCTTGGTCGGGCCTGGTTTTCCTCAGTGCCTCATGGGAGTTGCGAGTCTCCAGGCTATTCCATGTCCGGTTTCTTTTTGTCCAAAAGGACACTTACAGAAAAATTAAATTATCATTAGCCATATGAGCTTTGCACATGCCCTAAATACTTGTGTTGCTCTCTTGCTCGTTTGCAGGAGAACAAAAGCGAAAAATTTCAGAGACTGGAAGTTGTCGGTATTAAATTTTTCTACATGTCAGATGGTTGGGTTAAGACATTTGCATGGGTATTTACATAATTTGCGAGCCATGGGATTTAGTAATATCCAAAGAGTCGTCCATCGACAAATTATTCATTAAACATCATAACAATTTTCTGTACATTTTTGTCTTGTAACCTTAGTGTTTTCCTAATTGCATTCTTCTCGCTTTTATTTGTACTAACCATTTTCTTTAACAAGTTAATTTTATGTACATACCATTTTTTTCATGTAAAATTTCGGTACGTTCCATCTTTTGTTAAAAGTACTTACCACTTTTTATTTACCTAGCCCCTACAATGTGTTGCGAGGATTGGAAGACACATTGACCGAGACACCAAGGATGCATAGGGTAATGAGGACTTCTTCAAACAATTTATTGGCACAATCATTGTCGTTCAGGACTGAACTAGATTAGTGGTTGTCCAACATTAGCTCATTAACGTTGTTCGTGCAATTCATTTCATGAACCCATTAAAATTTGTGAATGTGACTGGCAATTCATGCAACACATCATGCAAATATGATATGTAAATGAAACTGTGAGCAATACAATTTGTTACATGTTCCTTGCATATGTAAATAGATGGAAGTTTTTACATGCCAGCTAAAGTGGAACAGTAGGTTGGCCCTTCAAGATTGATTACATTTGCAATGACCCCTATATCAGTTGCACCTCATCGCTGTCCCTCCACCATATCACCCCGACGACAAGTTCCTAGTATTGTTGTCTGTTGGGCTCTATCAATATTTCACTAACAAAGAGGTGGTTGATCGGGTAGAGATATTCACATCTAAGCATCCCGAGCGCGATCCTGCTTAGCACCTCATCGAAGAATTGTTGCTCCGGGCTGTGAAGAAGGATCATGAGCAACCAACCCTATACTTTGCACAACACAACCTGCCTGCACAAACCAATTTTTTTACATTGTTCGTAACTTCACATATCTATTAATTGCGAGGTATGGACTCCCATGAACTGCTCAATATATCCCATGGCGAGAGGAGGAGGTAACATGTTATGTGTCCATCGTCGTGATCTCGTTCAAGGGGAAGGTATGGATATCCACCATTTAATTAGGCATAGTGTTAGTGGTGCATAGTGTGTCCTCGTCTTTATAGATATGCAGAGGTCTATTCCCTTGTGAGCAATTGAAGGTGTTTTAGAGTTAACAGAAGATATGAACTAAATGCTCCCGGTGGGCTAGTAGGGTATGGTGCCACCAAAAAGCCGAAACGAGTAGGACTTTCGAAGCACATCCACCGTGGACAACCTTGTTAGGTCTTTTTTTTCCTTCTCTACATAATCATGTTCCTTTTTCGCCGAAAGCCTAGATCTAGTATGCATTGTTTGGCAGGAGGGACTCTAGTTCTCGTATGTTATGTACTTTTTTTTCTCCGACAATGATGTTAATAGGTGATGGTGATAGAAAGAAGAAGAGGAAAATGTATATATCCAACAAGAATGTTATGTTTGTTCTTTTATGTACTTGACCGGCATTAATATATTTCACTAGAGGCAAGCCCATGCTTCTCTGTGCCACCAATTTTATCCAATTAAAACTTCTCTCAAAAATCGTTATCAGGCACTACAAGAAATACATCATGATGCGAGCACATAATTCAGTTCATATTGAATTTTCCTTTCATAAACTACGCAAGCAATAAAAACATGTCTAATTTTGGTGCGAAAACATAGCCTAAACATTTAGTATATACTATGGTATAAGATCCTCCAAATCAAGCTCATATTTATCTAGATGAAAAACGAAAGTTTCCGAGTCCATGTGAACCTATTGGCCATATCTAGAACTTGGCAATCAAGAATTCCCCATGTTGTTCTAGTGTAGTTAGCCACAGCTCTGGATTCATTGGTGTCCGAGTTTGCACTAATATTTTACCTGTACTTGCCTAGCTTTCGATGTCAATGGCTGTGAAATAGTCTGCAACTAACTTTGTTGAAGATAACACTTTACATCAGTCACAAGTATTTATAGTAAATAACCACACCACATCCACGTTTAGCACAATTCATGACATGACATATGATTTTTCCAATATTCCTTATAATTTTGTTCCTATGTTGGGATCTTTATTTGATCAATTCATATAGTTCTATACTTTTCTTGTGTTTCACCCCATAGCAAATGCAGTTTGGATCAAGGAGTATTATTTCTATAGACCAATTATAATAAGAAAATGCAGCAACATGAATTTGTTTGGATTGAGAATAGACATAGAAGGGATCAAAAAATAACATAATCAAAATTGACATCCATTCCACAAACCAAAGAAAAACATTGTATGCTATGCATCAACCTGGCATTTTCAATAAGCTTATTCAACATAATTTAGCTCCAGCTTCAATAATGGCATCATTTTCTCATATAGAAATACATTAAGATAGGTCGACGCATTTAGGTTGTTGTTGATAGCCTGCGAGGAAAAAAAACCTCCATTATGGCCGATCACCTCTCCCCTCGACAAAGATCCACAGGCCATGAGAAAGGCAAGATCCACATCACAACCAATCAGTTCTCTCCCATGCAAAATCCAGTGCCTCCTCTTACGTAGGCACTCGTTATGACCGAAGGTTGCACTGCTGTGCAGGCCGACACTATATTCCTGGCTTGATCCTGGTGCCCATAGCATAGAGGAAGCATTGGGAGGATTATAACAAAAGCTGATTGGGCCGATGAGATTCTATACATCCAGCGACCGTTGGGAGCGAGCCAAAGATGGCATAAACAAGAGGTTGAACCTGATTGGTTCCATCAAGCATGACTGTGTAGACTAGAAGGTGTAATGGTCGTTGCTCTGAAGTTGCATATGGCCGTAAAACACCACTCCTTTCAACCACATGGTGCCTTGGCAATGATGCTTGCCCAACACATGGTGGTGTGGTCAGAAGAAGCTCATAGTCTACATAGGTCTAGTGGAGAGGTTGTCAACTTGGGATCTCTGGTGAAGCACACACTCGTGGCCATGAGACCAAAGTGTAGTGCACCACCTCCGAAGGTGCAGGATGTTAGTATGATGGCCTCACTGCGGTTACGAGATTTCTCAAATGGGTTGCTTGACCCGTCCTGATTTTCACTTTTACCTTCCGCCCTTGGTGGGTCTTCACGATGTCCCATGTCCTCTTTGCTGTTGCTTTTCTTCTAGAATGTTGCAGAAGGAAAATGAAAATATCATTAGCCATATGATATTTGCACATGCCAAAAATGTCAGGAGAATAGCAGAAGCTTCCAAAAATTGTCTTGCTCTCTTTCTCGTTTGCGAGAGAACAAAAGCCAAAAGTTTGAGAGACTGAAATATTATCCGTATTAAAAAAAGTCCTGATATCAGGGGCTCGGCTTAAAACATATGCACCAATATTTGTCGAATCAGTGTGCCACGTGCACTGATTACAATCCAAAGAATAGATGGCCATGACAGTAATCATTAAAAATCAAAATTGTTGTCCGTACTTTCTGTTTTGTAACATTAGTATTTCAGATGACCTGCAACTCCCTTTTATGTGTACTTGCAATTTTTATTAGCGAGTTTATTATGTGTACATACCATTTTTTTAGTGTCTTAAATTTATGTACCTAATTTTTTTTAAGAAATGTACTAACCACTTTTTTTACCTAGCCCCAAAACAAATGTTGTGGATATCAGACGGTATGTTGATGAGACATCGAGGAATTCTTCAAATGGCTGGTCCGTCACATTCAGCACCATCAAGGGCTGGACAAGAAACATCAAAAACAACGAGCTTTTGGCTGTCACTTTGTTCTCTGCTTGATCCCGATGCTCCTTGCAACAAGGAATCATTGGGAGGATCATAAGCGACCCAGATCGGGCTAGCCAAGAATTGTATAACCATTGCCCATTGTGCGGGCATAAGAAACTGCAAAACCAAGCGATTGACCCCAAAATGTGGTCAAAGTTAGAGAAGTTTGAATTTTTTCAAAAAGTAATACACCTTTTATTTAGGAACAGAGGGAGTATATATTGATATATATAACAACTACATGTTTAAACGAAATTACACGACTTATGGAATACAAAAATAATATTCAGATCCAAATGAATTTATGGCATGGCCAGCGATACTTGGCTAGGTAGTTAGGAAAACACTTCCGTGGTTTGTAGGCGATATGATAGGTCGATCTCCAACAACCTTCAACTCAACAACTAGGAGTACACGACAATGATTTTTCTTTTGTAACCGTAGGAGCGTTACGTTGCTGCTTCGCTTCCCAAAGCCCATGAATTCAATGACTACATCGGTGCTAGCACGGAGAGGTATGTCTCGGCACACTTGCCATATTTTCTCCTCAATGTCAATCACACTTTTAGCGACAAATCACTACCACCATCATCTGTTGGGACTGTTGGGATTTGAAGCTACACGGATATCTTGAAGGCCCCTACGGTGAGCAATTTGAATAGCTTCCGGTCATGTGATGTTGCCAATTGGACCTGGCTTGCTTTGTGGTTGGTGGGAGGGACCTTCATCAGTCATAGAATCCCTGTGTTCATGTCGTAGTAGACGATCTGGTCACCGTGGTGTGTTAGCCAGTGGAGGACGCCACCGTGAAGGACGGTAGGGTCGCTGTGCAATTTGACCGACCACCATGGGAACTGATGGTGTCTCCCCAGTAGCAATAGGCTCCCAATTACTCAAGGACGACGTGGTGGCATGGTACTTCGATGCTTGCTCCCCATTTATTGGCAAACAATAGCACGAACAATTCGTCGATGCCATCCACGAAAGTGAGTAGGACATACTTCTGCGAGCTGTTCATGCTACTATTGAAACCTGGCGGTTTTGCGGGGCAGGTACGTTGGCCAATCATCGGATCGTATATGCATAGGTCGCACTAGAACTCGGGTCGCATTATGACGTGTAGGTGGTTGAACATGCACCAAACCGAATTGATTGCCTTTCTTTTCCCGTGCCTTTCCTTCTTTGCATGTGCCGTGCCAAATTCTGTTTGATAAGGGACTCCCTTCTCCGCACAAATTATGTTTGCTGCGTATTAATATGGGAAACGATTACAATCAGCCGACCAATCACGCGCCGAGTTCTGTCGCATGATCATCTGTCTGATAAAATAGATCGGACAACGCACAACCTCGAAACAACCGATCAGGACGTTTACAACTTGACGTGTGCCTCTGCCATTTTGAAAAAAATTGTGCAACATCATTCATGTTGCAGAAATTCTACCACAACATCCATGTCGCAAAAAGTTAAGACGAAAAAATATTCTGCAACATCATCTGTGTTGCAGAAGTCTTTCCACAACAACACTCATGTTTCAAAAAAGTTAAGATAGAGAAAAAAAATCTGCAACAGAATCTCTGTTGCAAATTTTTCTGCAACAAAAGGTATGTTGCAAAGAGTTTCGCAACACTGTCTTTGTTGCATTGGTAAGGAAAAAAGGACGGGCCGCTATCAGTATTAACCCGTTTTCCTGCCGGTGACTTTTTCAGATTGGTCAGCTATGCCGCCGTTTGTAAGCTCCTCGCTGTGAGATCCTCAGTCCGCTGTTCATCCGCCGCTTCAGCCAGCAAGCGGCTTCCACCATGCTCGTCCACTGCACCTATGACGTGGCACTCGTGAATCCGGTCCCCCTGTCACTTCCGCAGCCTTGCAATTCTGCCACGACTACCTCTCACCCTATTTGACATGGCACACTGCCAACCTCTGGTCCTACATGTCACGCCACGTCCCCAACCTCTTCAGCAACTATTATGAGGTGACATCCCGCGGCAGCCTCGTCGTCCTTGGTATGTATACGCAACCCAGATCCAAGAGCTGCTCTAAGGTCTCATTCGGTTTGGAGGATTTCTATGGAAAAAACATAGGAACAAGGATTCCGTAGGAAATTTTCCTATCGATGCATTCGGTTTGTAGGAAACGCGTACGGGAATTTTATAGGAATACTATTCATTTCCTATGTTTTTGGAGGGATATACACATCTACTCAATAAGAACGAGGCAAGGCAATTCCTTAGGATGATAAGTATCATCCTATCAAATTCCTATACTACTCCTAATTCCTACATTTTTATTTCTCCAAACCGAATGAGGCCTAAGGTGTCCAACTATGAAACCCTGTGCGTATATGATCCAATGACAGGCCATCACACCTTTCTCCCAAGACCGAGAGGTATCCAGAGTACTAATGACTGCTTGCAGGTTTACGTTCTGCTCACCGCCGCCCATGGCATCAACTGCGCCTTGATGTTGCTTTTCTTTGTTCTCTGCGGATGGAGCATCAAAGTACAGGCCACCACTTCCTTCTCTGGTATTTGGGGTCCTGTTACTTCTAAGGCTGGTCATAGTGGGGAGTAACATAGACTAGTAACATGCATATGTTACTAGTCCATGTTATTACCTTCATAGTGGGGAGTAATATATATGTGGTATCATGCAAGTCATCATTTATTAACATGTAGAGTAATTTTACCTTGGGATGTGTTATGTTACAGTAACATATTATGTTACTCCAAACACCTCTCTCCTCATTAATTACATGCCACGTAAGCAAACTTTTCTTGGGGTGTGTTCTGTTACTTGCTAAGTTAGGCTGGTCATAGTGGGGAGTAACTTAGACTAGTGTCATGCATATGACACTAGTCTAAGTTACTACCTCCATAGTGCAAAATAACATAGTAGTAGTGTCATAGATTGCTTCATTTATTAGCTCATAGACTCATTTTGCTTCAGGAACCGCTATGTTACAGTAACATATTATGTTACCACAAGCACCTCTTTCCTCATTAAGTACTTGCCACATAAGCAAAATTGTCTTGGGATGTGTTAAGTTACTATCTAAGTTACCCCCACTATGACTAGCCTTACTCCCACTATGACCAGCCTAATGCATGCCACCCTGACATTCCATGGATGCACGTACTTCAGTACGACAGCCCCGCCGTCCTCCGCAAAGGCATCATCCACTTGCACGTGTACTACAGTGACAAAATCCTCACATACGATGTGAGCATGGGGGCGCCGGGACAGGTGAACCTCCCGCCCACTAATCGCAATTAAAGAAAGCTCCACTTGGCAACGTCACCGGACGGGGACCTATATATTGAAGCTCCTCATCATAGAGGGGTGGAAGATATCATGTGATTGTCCTGATTCTGGATTTAAATCATGTGATTGTTCACCCAAAGAAAATTTAAATCCTTGACTCGCTGATTTCAGCCAGGATGCTAGTGCGTTACTACCAACAGCGAGCAAAGGAAAAGCCTTTTTCATCAGTTAGTAAGATTTTCCTGTTCCGACAAAATAGATAGGAAACGACACGAGTGTCATAAGGTACACGCAGACGACAAAATTGATAGGAAACGACACGAGTGTCATAAGGTACACGCAGGCGACAAAATTGATAGGAAACGACACGAGTGACATAAGGTACACGCAGACAATACAGTTAATACCGAAAATGGGCATGACCCATTGCTCACTAATTATGCAATTTTGATTGATGGTGTGCGTACTTAATTGGGGACACAATTTTGCCATCTGCTACTTGCAATGTGAGTTAAGTCAGCAGTAGAACGATGTTAGATTTAACTTGAGATTCAATGATGGAGATCATTTGGACTGCAGTTATGTCAGTAAGAAGAGACTTTGGCCATGATATCAATCAAGCCTTGTTTGTTAACTGTGTTAGCTGAAATAAATAAATAAAAACCTTGTTTGGCTGTCTCGCATCAAGAAGCTTCCTAAAAGACAGACTCCTCGCTAAACTGAGTTAATAACTCTCTTCATTATCGTAGTATATGTCTTTTTTCTCTTGCTTCAGTCAGCTTTGTTCTATAGCTCTCGGCTCTGCTGGTCAATAATAGATAAGCAAAGACGAAACGCCCATCATTGTTATAGTGATGGTTTCTCGGCATAGCCCTATATGCATGTATAAGATACATTTCTGTCACGCCAAGTGGCAGGATGGATGAAGAAAACCACTAGTGTGTGGTGTCCAGGGCGTGCTAAGCAAGCTGGAAAGTAAATCGGGAACTATGCACACCGTCGCCGTCTAGGTAGCTGCTCATGGTCTTCTTCAGGTTAGGAACCTGAAACATCATCTCCACTGCCAATTTCAGTCTTTCTTTCAACAGTGGCAGAGGCAGTGGAATTAGTTTCTTCAGTCCACAAAAGGCTCAAGGCGCTAGACAGACAGCGCTCCACTGTGCTTTGTTTCGATGACATCTCAATGTCGCCCGAGACCCTAAAGTGCCCTAAACCATGTTAGTCACTTAGTTGATTAATCATGGCGAAGAGCGCTCCTGAGTGTGTGGGACCAGACTAATTTTTTGTACCTTCCTTTGCTCTGGAAGGAACAGAGTAATAGTAGCGCACGACCTGGTATTACATGACCAGAAGCTTGCATACAGCATCCATAAGCTGGACATCAACAACAACGAACGACTAGGGACATTGGCCGCGTCTCTGCACGATGCCCACAGGGTCTCCCGGAGCAACCCGTGCTAAGCGTAGCGCTTCCAACAATTGGAACGCAGGCACAGTTTGCGGCGGTCGGCAGTGACATCGTGGCCATGTCTCCCTTCACCTTTTTCAACCGGGCTCACAACCCCTTTCCATTAATTTTGCAATCAACGAAAATACATCAGTTTGTATCCAAGTTCTTAGTATCGAGCAACTACACATAACAGATGAAGATAAAACCTTTGAGCAATAATGAGACTGAAAAGGGGGGAGCGAGTTGGCGCATCATCAGAAAACCCACCGCAGGATTATCCTGGAACGGACCATCCGCCGTGGGGCGAAAACCTGATGACACTCACAAGCCACTGCCCAACAAAATAAAAAGTCCCAGGATGAAACCGCTAGCAAACTTCCGCGACTATGCGAACCGCTACCAGGAGACATAAAACCAGCGGGCATCAAACCCCAGTGGGAAACCAAGAGCAAAAGGACCGAGCGCTGATCACACCTAACCAATCTGGATACCATCCCTGTCTCCTAAGAGAGGTCTGCCTCCAGGAAAAGATCTGTCCGCCAGCGCAGCAGCCGCGTGAGCCAACCTCTTCACTCCAGCCTGGAGCTTCACCCTTTCTTCTTCCTTCAACAAACCTGTCCAATACAACATAAACGAGCAGGCAGTGAAAACAGCCTCGAGAGGAGAACGAACAACATGTTTATCAAATGTAACTTTATTGCGGAGAGTCCAAATCCCCCAACAAATTGCAGCAATGATCATCATATAAAGATGTTTCCCACCCGGAAAAAGCTTATAAAGCCAAGCAAAGCTTTGCCAAAGAGAACGAGGACAGCAGGATGCCCCGGCTGTCATGCCCAGCACTCCCCACACTGAACGAGCAAGCGAGCAGGTAAAGAACAAATGGTTCGCCGTTTCAACATTAGTACAGAAGGAGCACATGGGATTTCCAGGCCAATTCCTAATACGCATGTTATCACGAGTAAGGACAGCATTCTGAAACAGCTGCCAAAGGAAAATCTTAATCTTCAGCAGAATGGGTGCTTTCCACACCATCTTATAGTTTGGACCTGATAGGCTCCTTTCCAACCATTCATATAAGGATTTAGTAGTAAATTTCCCTTTACTATCAAGGCCCCATGAAATCTTATCTGGGGAGTCGTTCAACGACAGTTTTTTAGCTTCCATAACCATCCAAGTCCACTGCTCGCCTAACACCCCAACCAATCTACGTCTGAAGCCAAGCTCATAATTGCTTGCAGCCCAGGATGCAACAGTGCATTCCTGTTCCTGGCATATACTAAATAGTTCAGGAAAACGATCTTTCAACACAATATTCTCAACCCAAGGATCATACCAGACCCTAGTTAGGTTTCCACTCTCAATTTTAATTTTTCTACCAGCCATATATGATTCCTTGACCTTCATAATCGCTTTCCAGCAGGGGGAGTCCGAGAAGCGACTCCAAATGTTAGCCACTGTTTTATTCCTGAAATATCTAGCTCTTACTATACGCTGCCATAACCCATCACTCGTTTCTAATTTCCTCCACCATTTAACGAGCAGGGAAATATTTTGTTTATGAAGATCTTTAATCCCTAGCCCCCAATTTTTTTAGATCGACATACTCTCGTCCACTTAACCATGTGGTACCTATGTTTCTTATTTTTTCTACTCCAAAAGAAACGTCTGTGATGTTTATCCAATTTTTTAATAAAAGTTTTATTGAAGAGGAACATTGACATAAGGAAAGAAGGAATCCCATCCAAACTGGACCCTAACAAAGTCAGCCTGGCTCCAGAAGATGCCGCATAAGCTACCCAGGCATCAAGCTTTTTGATCATTTTACCATCAAGAAAATCTAGATCCATATTCTTGAGAGTAGAGTAAGTAACAGGAACTCCCAGATATTTCATAGGAAGTGTGCCCACTTGGCATCCAAACATGTTAGCATAAACCAAATCAATATCATTATCCCCCCCCCCCCCCCCCCCCGATACTAAATATCTCACTCTTCTCAAAATTGATCTTAAGTCCAGACATAAGTTCGAAGAGATATAGCAAGAGTTTGATATTGACAGCTTTGTCAACATCATGTTCAAAACAGAGCACCGTGTTATCTGCGTATTGCAGGATGCCAACCCCATCCTCAATAAGATCAACAGCTAACCCTTTAATGAGACCATTTTTTTGAGCTGTAAGCACCATTTTAGTCAGGCAATCAACTGCAAGATTAAACAAGAATGGGGAGTGAGGATCCCCCTGTCTCACTCCCTTAGCACTTTGAATGTATGGTCCCACCTCATCATTGTTCTTGACACTAACCGTACCATTTTTTAAAATTTGAGAGACCCACCCGCACCACTTAGGGCTAAACCCACGCTTCCTATGGCAATCAAGCAAAAAGTCCCAATTGACTTTGTCATAGGCTTTCTCGAAATCGAGCTTAAGAACCACTCCAACTTGCTTTTTGATATGGGTATAATGCAAATCCTCATGCAACAATAGGATTCCATCAACTATGTGCCTCCCCTTAATGAAAGCAGTCTGCTGAATACTAAACATCTTATGAGCGTATTTGCTAGCTCTAATATCCATGGCTTTGGTGAGTAGTTTGTATGGGCAGTATAGTACACAAATGGCCCTATACTGCTGGATTCTTTTAGCATCAGTCGACTTAGGCAGCAAAGTTATGATGCCATAGTTAAGTCTTTGCACATCCAGCTTTCCTTCATGAAACCACTCAAACAGGCATAAGAGATCATGAGCTACTACATCCCAGTAATGCTGATAAAACTCAACAGGGATATCATCTGGACCGGGGGCACGATTAGATTTCATGTCAAATAAAGCTTTTTTGATCTCTTCCAAAGAAAAAGGTCGAGTCAAGTCCTCATTATCATCAGGAGTAATCATCTCTTCCTGAGACCATAATGTTGCATCGATCTGACAAATATTGCCAGGAGCTGGTCCAAATAAGGCTTTATAATGTTCAGTAGCATGCGCGAGTAGGTTTTTGGTCCCTTCAATAATAGTAGACCCACATTCCAGGGAGATCATGGAGTTTTTCCTACGACGACCATTAGCTACTTTATGGAAAAAATCAGTGTTATTGTCTCCTTTTAAAAGCCACCTCTCATTAGAAAACTGGTGCCAGTGAAGCTCTTCCTCAACTACAGAACCACGATGATGCAAGTGGGCAGCTTTGGTTCCACCTCAGCTTCAACACCAAGACAGACGTGCATAGCGTGTCCGGCCTGCTACCGGTGGACCTACGCTATGGCTATGAAGCAGCCATTGCCGTACGTAGGGAACAGGCTATATGTGTTTGAACCGTGTGCTGCCTACAACGACGGCTTAGATGGTTTTTATTTCCGTGGAGGCTTGCACTGCCATCAGAAGATTGAACTTTGAAAATAAGGGCAATTCAGAAGGGTGTATGGAGAGTACTAAAGAGTATATGTGGTTTCTAAATCCTTGAGTCCCTGCCAGCAACCTCATGGGAGAATCTGCCAACAAATCGGAACAGAGTCTTTGGCCTCCATGATTAGAGCAGAGTTTGCTGTCATGGTAATTGATCTGTTGCTGTAGTTGGCCTGGTAATTGGTCATGATTCGGATTCAGTTGCTGTAGTTGGCCTGGTAATTGGCTGTCCTTCGTGTATGCTTAGAGAAGAGCAGAGTTGGAGAGATGACAGTGGTACGTGTAGTACAGTGTTCTGTGCAATTGAGATGATCAATTGACTGAGTTGACCCAGACGCACCGAAGGAAGGAAATGCATGCGGAGGAGGACAGAGGCTGAGCTACAGGCACAAATTGCTTCAGCATAGTCAGTGATCCAACACCTTGATTCAAACTTTCAAGCCGGATCATACATCGACAATACAAATTGGCCTTATTATAATTTTATATAGAAACATAAGGCATTTTATAGAAGAAGAGAGATGGATGAATATCATAGTGACTGACTAGTGTCCCAAAAGTATTTGTTGGCCTGCACAGGTTGTCCGAGCGTGGAGGTAAATCGGGCCGAGTGCCACTACATTAGAATTCGTTCTACTGACCAGCTAATCGGGCCAAGTGCCAACTGGATTATTTTTAAAATTTTTTTGAGGAATGGATTTGGTATTTTGTGAGAGTAGAAGATCAACTTTTTTTTTAGATTTGAGTAGAAGATCGACTGATGGGCCATGTTTCGTGATGGCCTCTTCCTTACCCGCCCAGGGGCCGAACAAACTGGGCCTAGTCGGCAGGGCCCAATGCTGTCGTACGAACGAACGATACCTCGCTTCGATCTCACCGTCCCCCGTGCGTCCGCCTCTGCCTCAAAACTCCAGTAGATCGACGCCTCAAACCCCTGTAGATCGACGCCCCACGTCGACGAACGCCAGCGAGCAATGATCCGCCGCTGCGGCACCTCCCCCCTCGAAAACGATGACATGCTCACGGAGATCCTCCTGCGCCTCACGCCACAGCCGTCCTCCCTCCCGCGCGCCTCCGCCGTCTGCAAGCGTTGGCGAGACATCCTCATCAACCCCGGATTCTTTCGGCGCTTCTGCACGCACCACCGGGAGCCTCCCCTCCTCGGCGTTTTCCAGTGCCATGATCAGCTCGAGTTCACTCCTGTCCCGGCCGCTCCTGATCGCATCCCTCCAGCGAGCCTTGACCTGCCAAACCGCGACTTGTGGGTCCGACTGCTGGGGTGCCGCCACGGCCGCATCCTCATCTTGAACCGGGTGCACACAGAGGTCCTCGTGTGGGACCCCATCTCCGGCGGTCAACACCATGTGCCGGTTCCGCCAGAGTTCAACTCAGGCTATATCAATGGGGCGGTGCTCTGCGCTGTGCGTGACCAGGGCCATGTGCATGGCAATTGCTACTCCACACCATTTAAGGTGGTATTGCTGCTTATGCGCCGTAACGATGGTCGACCACTCGCCTCTGTTTATTCCTCCAAGACCGGCACATGGGGCGGTCTCATCTCAGCAGAGGTTCTATATCGACATTGTTATGGCACTTGTATTAGCACCCTTGTTGGTAATGTCCTTTACTGGTCGTATCCATACACAAAGGAGGGTATACTTGGGTTTGATTTGGAACAGCAGAACTTTGATGTGCTCGAGGGGCCTTCCGGTATGTATCGTTGCCACAGCCATCATATCATCCAGGCAGATGATGGAATGGTTGGTCTCGCGATGCTGTCTGACAATGATCAGAGCATTCAAATGTGGGAGAGGAAGGTCAATTGCCATGGTGTTGCCTCCTGGGTGCAGTGGAAGACCATTGAAATGCATAAAATTCTAGGGATCCCTCGTCAGGTTGAAGGAGAGAAGGCATCATTGGAATTTTTACGAGGATATGTTGAGGATACAGACATGATATTTTTATATGTGAAAGGCAGTGTCTATGTGGTTCAGCTTAAGTCGATGCAATCTAGGAAGCTTTGTGAAGTCTCCAATACACGTACTTACTGTCATTCTTTTAGGTGTTTCTATGCTCCAGGTGATTATTCATCCCTAGTCCTCGTATTGTAGCAGTAGCCCAGTTATGTTGTGTTTTAATCGGGGATGCTTGAATACCTATGCTAGATAGGTGATTATAGCCGTAATGTTTAGTATATGTTCTTAAGACATCACCAATATTTTTATAGGAATACCATCACCACTTGATTGTTGGTTTGCTAGATTGAAGAGCTTATAGCCTCCTTTTCTTTGCGTGTGTTGTCACTCAATGCGTTATCTCCATCCTTTGGAAATAACAAATCAAATATCAAATGTGAAATGGCTAACTCACACACATACATTTAATGATGCTATTCGGAAATCATTTAATCCCTTGGTGATTGTGTTAGGTTACTTGGAAAGAAACAAAGTTGATCGATAAACCTATTATCAATGTGCTGATACTGTGTATTGGCTGGCTGTGATGTAATTATTGCTTAGTTTGTTATTCATATCATCAAATGGCATGTCATGATTTGGACAATTAATTGATTTGCTCCACTCCACTAATATATACTCCCTCCGTCCGGAAATACTTGTCCTGCGAATGGATGTATCTAGATGTATTTTAGTTCTAGATACACTTATTTGTATCCATTTCTATGACAAGTATTTTCGGACGGAGGGAGTACTTGATGATAGTGGAAAATCTTGATACGGTTAAACCCAACTCAACTGTATGCATGCATAGTCACATACAGTATCTCATCCAGTTTAAATCATGCAGGTGCGAGGAAGACTAGCTAACCGGCGCTGTTGATAGGTCTTCATCCTGCTGCTCAGCTTGGTTACATTACAATTGCACTGCAGGCCCGTGATGGTAGTGGAGCCAACCAAAGGCTCTAATATGTGTTGTCAAATATCAGGTAAAGACGAGTACTTGTGTACAGTAATGAGCTTTTGTGACAGAGAAAAAATGAATAGTGTAGCTGCATGGAGAGTCAAGAGTTCTTTTTTTTTTTTTGCATGTGGTAAGGTGAAGAATATGTAAACATAATGGCAGTGAGTGCATACGGGGGGTTGTTTGGGCATGATTGATTGAATCTGTTCTAGCAGCTGTTAGGATATGTATACTATATCTATATGTGATGGTATTTAATGTGTAGGCTGTCGCTATTCTGCACTACTCTACTAATCATTGGAGAAGAGAAGAGCAGAGCAGAGAACGGAGTGCGGAGATGATGAACTAATAACTGGTTTGGTGAACCTGAATGTAAACAAGGAATGAAATCCAGAGTTAAGTTGTAGCAGCTGTTGGCGTTAGGTGCATGCATGCATTCTGGAGGTGTTTCAGCCCAGTGAGCCTTGGTTCGTCCGTCCGTCGGATATGAACTTAGAGAAGTATCCAACACAGTGAGATGACACCTAGAGAAGAGTAGGGTGTGTGACAGTAGTTCAAATGATCCATGCGTGTTGCATTTTGTACATCATAGTATTGTTGACTACTGAGTTTATGCTTCAGCCAGTTACACCTAGAGAAGAGTAGGGTGTGTGACAGTAGTTCAAATGATCCATGGGTGCAATTGTTTATTTATTTTACTGGATTTGAACTCTGAACCTCTTGGTTTCAAGTCTGAATTATGAAAGAGGGCCAAACATTATGCTCCAACACTCCCCCTCACGTCTATGCTCCTTTGGAGTTTACTGAAAAAGACTTTCGCCCCGCTTTATATATAAAGCACCAACCAACCACAATCTGATACAAACACACGCCACCACAACTCACGCACACACCCAAGGCTAGATACATAGGCGCTAGACGCAGCAACACCACACCCATCCACTACAAGAGCTACCGGGATCCTCAACCGTGAACATGCCACCGCGAAGAGATGTAGCTGCAGACGATGAACCGTGAGCTCCAAGGCGGTGCCTTCAGGAAGATTACGACACTTGAGTGCCGGCATCGCCCGAACCGAGGATCAGGGTTTCCCCTGGAGCAACATGACGGGCAATGAGGACCACGACGGCGCCTTCAAGAAGGGGACAAACTCGCCGCCGCCGGACTGCCCAAAGACAGAGCAGGTTTTCACCCCGGTCCACGCTCACTGTCCCTGGCAAAGGTACGGAAGCCGCACCACCACCACCGATCGTCATCCCCCCGGCCACCACGCCGCCTACACGGCCATGGCCACCGGGCAGCACCTGAGCCACGGCCTCCGCCCGCGAGCACCGGGCTTCCACCACCGGACGCGGCTGTCAGAAAGGCCAGCCCTTTAGGCGAGAATGGGACCCAGACGGCTGAAACAGGGAAGGGAAAAGCCACCGGCGGCTGCCGGGCACGCCGCAGCCACCTCGCCATTTCTCGAACCGGGGCCGGGCCGCCGTCGCCACCCCTGGCAACAGCAAAAACCCGGAGGCACCCTGGCAACCCCCGGAGCGCCCCAACCACCATGGCCAGCCAAAGACGAGGAGTGTCGAGCCACCGTGTTGCACCCTCCGGCCACGGCTCCGACCACAGCTCCAAGCACCCCAAGCATCAGGAGAGGGGGGCCGAACAACCGCTACTGCGCCGCCACCCCAACCAGCCGACATGGCCCCGATCAAGGCGGCCGCCCGCAGCCCAAGCCTTCCGAGGCCCGCACCGCTGAGAAGTCAGATCTAGCAGAGTCGCCGCCAAAGTCGCAGCCGCCGTCCCCGACCACCAGCACGCACCACCATCCCCCACCTCCACCAGGCAGGGAGGACCCGGCAGAGGTGGCCGCCCGCCCACAGCGCCGCTCGCGGCCCTCACCACCACAGGGCCAGATCCGGCCGAGGCGCCACATCCAGACCCCGGGCACGACCCGCCTTGTCGCAGCCCACCACGCCGGCCGGAGAGCCCCGCGCCACCCGCAGAGCCGCCGCGGCGCCGCCGCGTCCCGCGCTCCGCAGCGCCCTGGTCCGACCGCGCCGGCCCGCCCCAGCCCCAGCCGCACAAGGGGGTGAGAGTCCCCGCCGGCGCCGGCGCCGGCCGGGCTTCGCCCTGGCGCGCCCTCTGGCGGCGGCGGGAGGGGGGAGAGGGGAGGGGGAGAGGAGAGGCGCCGGCGGCTAGGGTTCCTCCCCTGCCGCCCGCGGGGGCGCCAGAGGAGGGGAGGGAGGGAGGGGCAATATTCTTCCTTTGGAGTTTATGATGTGGGCAGCAGAAGTGGTGGCAGGCCGCAATTATTTAATGTCCCGGAAGTACTTCCTGACCTGCTGCAGGTTGTCTAGAGCTGAAGGTAAATTGGTGCAAGTGGTCGTACATTTAAATTTGTACACCACACACAAGTTCAGTTTTAGTTTCGTTGTTGGCAGATTCTTCAGCTAGCACTAGCAAGATGTTCTACCTGTGATTCCCAAGCTAGTTCTCTGCATCCTACGTATCAACGTTAATTCTTTCATTCTCAAAAGGAAAAGTTTGTGCTTTTGATATGTCGCTGATGGCACACTATTCACTTGCTCCGAAACCAGTGGATTTGCCTCACACCTATATACTACTCCCTCCATCATGGTGTTTGGACGAAGGGAGTATTCTTGTGGGACGGAGGGAGTATTAACTTAACAGTGTGGTATTTGGCCCTTTCTAGCTTCCCGTTAGATTGAATAAATTATATAGAAACCAACGGAGCCGGTAGATTGACTTCATGGTGTGTGACTTCAATTGTATTTCCAATGCACTACTCTCCTTTGGTTTTGTGATTCATAACATTGTATCGCACGTCACATTTGGATCACAAAACCTTGACCGTGAGAAGAATGGTGGTGTCCATTTGCAAACCGGCACTGATCTAGACATGCGGTTCACAAAGATTTGGTTAGGGGCATCAGGTAGCATGAACCAATCAAGCATTTTAAATGAGCTGAATTTCTCTTGCGTAACAGAACATTAACCCAAATTAATTGATCAATGGCTTTATGCCGTTGAGCACCGGTTGAAAAAGAAACTACACGACTTGCGCGATGACAAATCAAAAAGAATTTCGAATTTTGGGTATCCATTAGTCAACACATGTTATGACTAGGAAAATGTTTCCATGGCTTGCAACCGTGCAGTCAAGTCAAGCTTAAACAGCAAGCAGGGATGTGAGGCTTGCCTGCGCATCTCCTTAGTCTCCATTCTCCAAGTCAAGGACAATGAGCGGACCAGGATGCAACTCATTAAACCATATCTTCAGCAGCACGGCGCAGCTCATCTCTCCTCAGCATTCAAACTCAATTACCACAGGGCCAGAAGGGATGTAAGGCTCTAACGTTCGTGGCTTCTCCTCTGCATCGATCACGGCCTCTAGCACCCAACTACCGCCGCAGAGTTGTAGCCAAACAGAGATCATGAACCCATCAGTGGCGAGCAATTGCAGCCTTCCTTCTGGCGATCTTCCCAGGTGTCACTGTCTTTCTTGGTAGTTGGTAGGCGGGAGCTTCACCACGCCTAGCTTCTGCTTGTGTATATTGTAGGTTAGTATTTCTTCATCGTCCCATACAAGCCAATGGATGACATTGCCATGGAGGACGATAGCATCACATTGTTCTTGGAGTGACCCTAATGGGAGGTCAATGTCACCATCATAAATTACAGGTCCCCAGTTGGTGTCGTTGACATTCGACGATGTAGCGGTCTGGACTTTGATACTACATCCAGTGTCATCGATGTAGGAGTCTACATTAACGGCCAATAACTTGCCCTATGGCGGTGAGCAAAACATATGTGAGAATGTCTTGGTCTTTTGAGATGGCTGGTGGGACTGAGAAGAAGGTGCGGTCACCGGTCATGGAGTCGTACACACATAGGTGGTCGGAATGGTGCTCAAACAATCTGATATTCCGTCGTCGGAGTAGTATTAGGCCGCCACGTGATGTCACGGGTTCATATTCGCCTAAGACATTGGCGGTGTGGTATGACATGAATGGAGACAGATGGCCATCAGAGAAGGATACAGCTGCGGGGGTGATTGGGTGAACCAGCGAGAGGGGTCGCGGAGCGTCCACATCCTCATCCGTATAGAGGTAGGCGAGGATACGGGGAGGCACGATGCCATCTCTTTGGGCGACACGGCAGATGAAAGACTGGCTGAGGATGTCCCGGCGAAGGAGCTTGTAGGAGGCGGCGCAACTAATAAGGGTGGAGGTATCGGTCCGCGCAACTATCTCGAGCACGAGCTCCACCGGAAGCTTGCATCCTATCGGCGATTCAGGCACGAGCGTGTTTCTTCGTTGGCGTTTCTGTGGCGCCATCGGTCGCATTCTGTGGACCAAGCTAGCTAGCACGTAGGTTGTCTCCGGCCGTCAAGGCTGGTCTATGGATCAGCTTAATTTGATGCGTGCCCGTTCTATTGGCCGGGAGGTGGTCAAGGCCGTAGAGGCGGCCGGAGAGGAGGTCGTGCTGGTCGTGCAACCGAGCCGCGCCATGATCATGACAAGGGCGGCGACGGGAAACAGGGTTTTGGCAGTGCGTCAGATACGATTATGGATGATGCAGATAATAACAGGAAGAGGGCGCCAGCCCAAACGCAACTTGTGATACAGCCGGGGAACAATGCAACGAGCGACACAAGCCAGGGAGCGATGCTCTTGCTTCCAGCTCCCTCAACGGTTCCAGCTAGTCCGAGCAGTAAACAGGACCAAAAGAGGACCAAGATGAGTACAGATGCAGGGGAGGATGTTTTGGAAAACAGTGCCGATCTTGGCAGGATCGTCTCTTCATTGGCGGGCTCCTTCGAGGGGCACCGCCGAGCCCAATGAATATTTTCTGTTGGAACTGTCGCGGCGCGGGCAAAGCCGCGACAGTTCGAGAGCTTCGTGGTTTCGCGAGGCAATTTGCCCCTACCCTCTTATGCATTGTCGAAACGCAGTTGGAAAGTGGTAGGGTAGAAGCATTAGCTGGTACGTTGGGTTTTGATAGCGCTTATGCTGTAAGCAGTAGAGGAAGAAGTGGAGGAATAGGTTTGTTTTGGAGCAATTTAATAAATGTTGAAATCCTTGGTTATTCTGATTATCATCTTGATTTATCCGCCGAGGAACTAGGCAAAGAGAAGTGGCGGATGACATGTGTATACGGGGAAGCGCAAACACACTTGAGGCATCAAACTTGGTCAACTTCGAAATACGTCAGTACTTTGAGCACCCTTCCTTGGCTCTGTTTGGGTGATTTCAACGAAGTGTTACGTCCAGATGAACATACTGGGATTGGACAGCGGAGTAATGCTCAAATCCAGGCTTTTCGTGATGTTTTAGATGTTTGCATGCTGCTCGACTTAGGCTATAAAGGTAATTTTTGGACCTTCGAGAAGAAAGTAACCGGAGGAACTTACACACGATGTAGACTTGACCGAGCTCTTGTGAATTCTGATTGGCTGTCAATGTTTCCCTTGGCATCGGTAACACACTTGACGGGAGTCACTTCGGATCACTCTCCTTTGCTGCTAAATCTGGATGCCGGGACCAACGATCGAGTCAATCGTCCTTTTAGATATGAAACAATGTGGGAGAGACATGACAGTTTTCGAGATGTAATAAATCAGGGATGGGGTGCAAGCCCGCCATGCTCGACAGTGGATGAGCTGCGTTAGAAGCTACAGAACCTTGCAAGCGACCTGGGAAGGTGGAGCCGTGACACGTTTGGAAGTGTGAGAAAGGAGATAAAATCTTTGAAAAAATCTTTGGATGAACTAAAGAACGACCCCTTGAGGACAGGCCCCTCACATGCAGAGCTTAAGATCAACGAGAGGTTCATAGAGATGTATCATAGAGAAGAAATTATGTGGCGTCAGAGAGCAAGAGTTGAGTGGCTTTCAGCGGGAGACAAAAACACAAAAAAAAATCATCTGCGAGCCAGTCTCAGGAGGAAGAAAAATATGATCAAGGCCTTTCAGAATTCGTTGGGAGTGGAGATATCCGATCCTGGAGAGCTAAAGACTTGGGCTTATGAATTTTATCAGTCCTTATATCTCTTCGAGGGGGTGCAAAACATGGACGCTGTTTTAAACCATGTGCCACGCAAGGTGACAGCAGCTATGAATATGGAACTATGTGCTCCATATACTAAGGAGGAAGTCAAGATTGCTCTTTTCCAAATGTTCCCAACCAAAGCACCGGGGCTTGACGGCTTTCCTGCCCACTTTTATCAGAGGCATTGGGACATTTGTGGTGATGAGGTAACAAGCATAGTGCTGAGAATTGTAAGCGGTGAGGAGAGCCTAGAATCCATCAATGACACCGTGCTTGTGTTAATCCCAAAGGTAACTACTCCTACAGTGCTTGATCAATTTCGTCCTATAAGCCTGTGCAATGTTATGTATAAAATAGCCTCAAAGGTGATAGCCAATAGATTAAAAGTGATATTACCTGACATAATATTGGAGGAGCAATTTGCTTTTGTCCTCGGAAGGCTCATCACTGATAACATCATTTGCGCATATGAATGTTTGCACTTCATGAAGAGGTCCAGATCAAAGTCCAACAGCTTCTGTGCTCTAAAAGTGGATATGATGAAGGCGTATGACAGATTAGAGTGGGACTATTTGCGAGGGATCATGACAAAATTGGGTTTTGACGGCCACTGGATAGATATTGTCATGCGCATGATTTCTTCAGTCTCATTTTCGGTGTGTTTCAATGGAGAAAGGATAGAATCGTTCAAGCCTACACGAGGCATCCGGCAGGGAGACCCGATCTCCCCCTACTTGTTCTTGATCGCAGCAGAGGGCCTCTCGTGCCTCCTTAAATCAAGTTCTCAGTCGTCTCCGACAGGTATTCAGGTGGCTCCTACGGCTCCTACCGTTAACCATCTCCTGTTTGCAGATGATAGCCTGTTGCTATTCAAAGCTAGTGGGGAAGGATCAGTTCAGGTGTCAAACCTACTTGATATTTACTGTAACGCTTCGGGGCAGAGGATCAACAATGATAAATCTTGGATTTTCTTCAGTAAGGGTTGCCCGGCACAGTTGAGAGAGACTATAAAGAACAATTTTCAGGTCCAGAATGAATCATTGAGTGAACGCTACCTGGGTATGCCAACAGATGTTGGTCACTCGAAGAATGGTACGTTCAAATATCTCCGAGACCGTGTCTGGGAAAAGATTAAAGGTTGGATGGAGAAATTGTTGTCTGCGGCTGGCAAGGAAATTTTGATTAAATCGGTTGCACAAGCGATCCCAGTCTACTCGATGGCATGTTTCCGTTTGCCAAGAGGTCTTTGTGATAGCATCACATTGATCATTCGTCAGTTCTGGTGGGGCTCAAAACAAGGGAAGAGGAAGCCGAGCTGGGTAGCATGGGATACCATGACTTTGCCGAAGCATTTAGGAGGTTTGGGGTTTCGTGACTTGGAGATCTTCAATCTTGCATTGTTAGCAAGGCAGGCATGGCGTACGCTCACAGACAGTACATCTCTCAGCGCCCGGATTCTCAAGGCAGTATATTCTCCGGATTGCTCTTTACTTCAGGCTGAGCTAGGAGCCCACCCATCACAGATATGGAGGGCGATACTGGACGGGCGTGACATCTTGGCACAAGGTTTGGTGCGCAGAATAGGAGATGGTGCATCCACTAATATTTGGCGACAAAACTGGATACCGTGAGACAATTACAAGCGCCCTATAACAGCTCTCGTCCAAAATCCACCGGACCGAGTATCACAACTCATTGATGTCACATCGGCTAGCTGGAATGAGGGCCTGGTCCGAACGATTTTCACTACCTTCGACGCCGAGGCAATTCTCAAGATCCCTTTGTGCACACATCGTGTTGACGATTTTTGGGCGTGGCATCATGACCCTAGGGGGAGATTCAGTGTTCGGTCTGTCTATCACATGATTCTCAAGACTAAGCACGACAGGGAAGCATGGTTGCATGAGGAGGGAGGCACCTCATATGAGGCCAGTGAGAGCAACACCTGGTCCATGATTTGGCATATCCAAGTACCCTCGAAACTCAGGATGTTTCTATGGCGATTGGCCCGACAATCTATGCCAACTGGGACTGTTTTGCATCACCGTCATATGTCAACCGAAAACTTTTGCTTACTCTGTGGAGCCGTGGACACATGGAAGCATGCACTGATTACATGCCCTATGTCTGCGAGTATATGGGCTCTGGCTCCGGAAGATTTGGTGCAACACATGGTAGAACGAGGAGAGGAGAACCCAAAAGATTGGCTCTTTGCTATACACGAAATATTAACAAAAGAGCAGTTTGATCGTTTGGTGGTGTCTCTTTGGGCAATATGGGGAGCCAGGAGGAAGGCGATTCATGAGAGTATCTTCCAATCTCCTCACTCGGTCGACAACTTCATATCTAGCTACTTGGGGGAGTTGCAGGTGATCAATGCCAAAACCCCGGCTGTCAAGGCACAGAGACGCGTCAACCCAAGGGGGTGGCTGGCCTCGTCGGCGGGGAATGCCAAGATTAACGTTGATGCGGCTGTATCGAGGCAAGGGTTCGGCTCAATTGGAGTGACTTGTAGAAATCATGAAGGCATGTTCATCGGCGCATCAACTTGTGGCTTCAGCAACATTGTAGACCCACCGACCCTCGAAGCTCTAGCCATTAGAGAAGCCTTGGCACTGGCGGATGATCTATATTTGAGGCGGGTTGAAGTTGCATCGGATTGCAAAGTGGTCGTGGAAGACTTACAGAAGGACAATCTTGCGAGCTATGGTGCAATTGTACATGAAATAATAGCCCACTCTTCAGTTTTTGAGTTCTGTAATTTTAAACATGAGTCTAGGAGCTTCAATTATGAAGCTCATAACTTAGCGAGGCATGCATTATCTCTCGGTGGTGGCTGCCGTGTCTGGTTAGGCCATCCCGAAAACCTACCTTCTGTCCCTGTAAACATTGTGACGAATTAATAAAGCCTTGTGACGTTGCCTAAAAAAAAATTATGGTGCAAGCAAAGGCCAAACGGGACTCGGCTCGTTTCTTGACCCGTACTCGTATTGGGAAACGACCAGCGAACTTTGGCGCCGTACGAAAGCTTGTCCCCAATCTACGATGCAAACAACAAATAAATAAATACAGTGCGTCGACGTACGGACGCCGACAGACTTGTTATAACAGCACGCACGTAGATGCAATGCATGCACGCACGTAGGAGGCCCAGTTGACAGTAGGCCGGTGCGGGCTGGCTAGCCAATGGCTGGCTGCTGGTGGGTCTGCATGATGAGCCACGCGCGTGAGAGCTAGAGGAGTCACGTACATGATTTGTTGTGGAAAAAAATTGACACATGGCAGACCCAATCGGCGGAGAAGACATCCATTGATACGGATCCATAGTGCAAGGGTATGACAAGCCAAATTTCACGTGAAGACCAACTAGTTGGAATTGCTAGTAGTACGCGGAGTTATTCATGTACTTGGGGCATCGTGTGGAAAGTTTGGATAATTTTTCACATGATCAGTCATATGAAGAACCATGGCACCAACAGGTATCAGGATTAATGGTGGAGAAGTTCACGAAACTAAAAATCTTATGTTATGGCAGACAAGGGTGAAAGAATTTTTGGCACAACAGAGATGCTTGAAGGTGTTGCGGGAAGTCATGTCTGTTGAGATGGAATTATTATGTGATGGATGGAAATTCATGAAATGATTTGGGAACCTGGGTGGGACTAGCTAGACAGTCTGACGGATCGACGCGAGTCAGTTGGTACAGAAGACGGTGATGGGATCGGCGATGACGACATAGGAGCGTGATGCTGATGGTGACCGACTTCTGGGCGTGGAAACACGTGGCACATGCCGGAGACTTGTGCGGCTTTGACAAGACTATGGCGCGGGATTGATTCAAGGTGGTGTATACACAGAGCTTGAAGTCAATGAGGCGTAGGGGTGGGCTGATCATCTAGCATGGAGTCATGTTGAATGTGGAGCTGGAGTCTGACAGAAGACTTCACTCGGTGTTGATTGAGGGGCTACGATAGAAGACGTCAGAGAGTCGAAGCCTATTTCAGCAAGAAAAGTGAGTGCCACGCCGTTTGGATTGGAGCCCAATGGTTTGATGGAAGCGTGAAACTCGTCATCGGTCGATGATGATCGATGGTACTCCGCAGTTGGCTTTATCTTTGCCAAATAGGAGTGTTCTTTTTATTGTATATTATAGGCAGTAAGTTTTTATGAGTCGGGAGACTAAAGACTATTAGTTATTTCTACATGTTGTAACCTCAGGGAAGAATCTCCAAGGGAGGAGGGGTGGATGAGCGGTGGTTGTCCGGTGGCTATGTTTCGCGCCGGAGTCGCCCGCGGGGAGCGACGCGGGACGCGGGAGCGCTCCGAGTCATAGTCTTACCCCATCTTTCTTTCTGAATTTAAACGGCGTGTTGTGTGGTTAGTTAAAAAATTGATGCTGCTTCCATATATTGGCATCTACTATAGTGATGTTGTACATTCAGAACTTTAGATACATGTCACCGTAACCATTGTAAAGTAGGAACTGCACGCCAAATAATGGTTTGTGCTACCGTATGGTATGCGGGCACTACAGGTTTTTTTTTTATTTTTTTAGAAAAGGAGGATAACCCCCGGCCTCTGCATCTGGGAGATGCATACGGCCACTTTATTGATTATTCTCGAGGACCTTACAAAGTATTACAACAATGCGCCTGAATCCACCATCTTGGCAACATATGCCGCTACTCCTATCCAAAATGATGAATGGGTGCTAGCTGGGCCACTACCCAAACCACTCACCTAAGCCTAACATCAAAAGCCGGAAGCCGAAACTCATTCGGAAGCCCCAGCCGAGCCACATACCGGGTCTGGGGCACAATCCGGTCAGACGCACTCGTGTGTCGTCGCTGCCATCTTCCACAGGTCTTCAGATCATATTAAGGCTTCTAGCTTGTCTGGCCACTCTGCCATCGACGTCACCATGACGCCAGACAGCAACCTCCTCCTGCGCGAGCCCATCTCCGCACGTCGGACGCCGAGTCTCCACAGCACCATGCCATCGATCTCCGCCGCCATCAAAGTTTGGGATGAAACACCGCTCCACCATCCCTCCAGCTAGCACTTGCTCCAAGACGATGCCCCCAGAAGGGAAAGCGATAGAACGCCATCATCATCCGATCCGGAAGACCCAGATCTGGGGTTTCCCCCTGAGCACCCTGAACCTGATGGCGCAGACTGCCAACGATGCCTCGACCATCGGCAGTAGCTCCACCAGACGAGCATCGCCTACGTCGCCGCAACCTCCAAGATGAAGCTGACCAGAATGCATGTGTCGACACCGAACCGCCGCCACTCCACCGCCGCTTGAGCAGCCCCCGAGCAACGCCTTCAGGAAGGAGCACGCCACCGTGGTGTCGTTGTCGCTTGGAACAGGGGGGTCTGAGGTTTTCACCTGAGCTCCTGGGAGGGGTGGAAGGAAGGAGATCCTCTCCGAAGCCTCCAACGAGGGAAGCAACACCCAAAGGCACTGCCATCGGAGTGGCCGCCACGCCAGCCAAGAGATTCCCCCGGAACCCTTCTAGCCACCGGATCTGCAAGGCCAGCACCCAAGAACGGTGACCTAAGCCACCAAGGGCCGGATCCGCTGCAGATCGGAGTAGATCAGGGTCGAGGACGAACATCACCATGGCCACCAACATCCAGCGAGGAACCGCCGCCGCAGCCGAAACCCACCACCTCCCCGCCATCCACATAGCCAGGGAAGTGGCCCACCTGACCACGCCGGCGTCGCCCGCCGCCAAGCAGCGCCGCGTGCCACCAGCCATGGCCGCCGCCATGGATCCGAGCCGCAGGCGGGCCGCCAGCCGCGGGGCCCCGCAGGAGAGGAGAGCCGCGCCACGGGGGGAAGACCCGCCGCCGCCGCCACGACGCGGGCTTCGCCCGGTTGTGGCCTCCGGCGGCGGCGAGGGGATTAGCTAGAGAAGGGGGGCCCGGCGGCGGTGCGGTTGGGGGCTGCCGCCCGAGTCGCCTACCCTAGGCGACGCGGGGGCCGACTTGTTTGAGCTGGCTACGAGCCATCAGCGGGCACTACAGGTGGTAGCTGAAGGTCGACATTGACATCTGGAGCTACGGTGTGCTGCTCTTGGAGCTCATCACGGGATGCCGGCATATCGACAGGAACCACCCTGAGTGGGAGCAGAATCTGCTGGCATGTGTGAAGCCATATCTTCTCCGACGCCAGCATAATAATTTGGTGACGAAGGTGGCCAGAGTACCGAACCGGAACCGCTACCCTGCCAGGATGCCCAAGCCAAGCCAAGTGCTAGAATGGCCGAGGATTCCTCAAGCTAGTCTATCTAGTTAATTGAGCTCCGTAGTTACATGCACGTTCCTGAATCCTCGTTAAACCAAAAGTTTTATGTATAGCAAGCAGTGTGCGTGTTGTTGTGTCGAGTGATGTATTACATCCAAAAGAAAGTAATGGGGAGTGTGCTGTTTCAGATGTAAGTGAAGATGATATATATGCTGTAATCCAAACAACCCAATGCATCTACATCCATGTATCAGGCGCAAATTTATCGACAGATGGAGCCAAACATTGATTGTTCATCAAGGAAGGGATCCCCCTCTGACACGAAGTCTAGTTTTTCCACAGGCAGCGAGTATGCTAGTCTACTACAACTATTCCACACCAGCAGCAAACTTGTACAAACACATCCCACCGTTGCTCAAAGGAAAAGTCGGTTTGGGATCAGACCCATTTTCTTGCTTACTCTGTTTTTCTTTCTTCCTCTGTTTCTGTTTTGAAAGAAAACAGAGGAATAATAATAATAAGAGAGAGAGAGAGAGAGAGAGATACAAACTGCCCCCTTTGCTGCCTCCCTTCCAAAACATGCCAAAGTGCTGTTCCCCTTCATTCTCCACCTGCACTTTTGCATCTGCCAATGGCCTCCTCCCTCTACACCTAGGATTTGGTGGGGCAAGTTCAACATACATATTCTTCATACTAAAATGTATAACAACATATTGTAGCAAACATTTTTGGAACGAAAGCCACAATGGTCCGACTTTATAATTTATTTTTTTTAGAAAAGGAGGAGGATCCCCGGCCTCTGCATCTGGGCGATGCATGCGGCCATTTTATTAATTATTCTCACAAGACCTTATAAAGTCATACAACAGTAAGACTAAAGCCACCGTCTAAGCAACAACTGTCGCTACACCTATCCAATTGATGAAGGGGCGCTGATAGCCTGGGCCTAATACCAAACAGACCTCGCAGCCAGACCTAACATCTAAGTCCTGAGGTCCCAACCAGGACGCCTGCCGGGTATGGGCACCCACCAGTCCGGCGTGCTCCTCAACCAGGACGCACGCCGCCGCAGCCACTTGCCATCAAGCCATCTTCAGAGCTATACTGCTGCATAAACCTTGCCCGGTCTAACTGCCGTCGACGCCACCATGACGCCAGACAGCGTCGACCTCCTGCGCGAGTCACATCAAACTCCTAATCTCCAGGGCACCATGCCATCGAGCTCTGTCACCATCCATGTGTATGATGAAGCACCACTCCACCAAAGACGTCGTCCACTGTCCCTCGAGCCCGTGTACACCTCCAAGAAAGACGCCCCCAAGGGGGAAACGACACAATCGCGTCGCCGTCTTCTGATCTATCGATCTAGGGTTTCCCACGGAGGTAGCAGATAGTAGTCTAGAACTTCTCCACTGTGATGCCTTCAAGAAGGGAACGACGTCGTAGAACGCCGCCATCGCCGGCTTTGGCATCTAGCCAAGAGCAGGTTTTCACCCAGATCTGTTCGAAGAACTCCATCCAGCTTCTTGTGCACGGACCGCCGCCTTCTCTGTCGGAGACTAGATCAAACGGATCCAGCCGCCGTCGCCAGATCCATGCAGCCAGCACCGGGAGATGACGACAATCTCTGTGTACCAGAGCTAGCACGAACAGGAGCAGATCGAGTCGGAGACGATGATACTCCTGGATCTCCGGCAGACAAGCGAGCCGCCAGCACCACCGTGTCCAGATCGTCAGCCACACCGGGCCGCCGCCACCCCCCGCGCCGCCCGGTAGTGACCAGATCCAAGACGAGCCGGAACCAGTCGGACCAACGGGTGCGCCGCCACCCAGCCAAGGTGTCGCCGCCCCGGCCACCACCACCCCCTGTGCATCCGGCTGATTCCCACCGGCACCACCACAGCCGCTGCCGCTGGGATGCCGCGCCATCGTGGGCCGAAGTGGGGACCGCACCTCCGCGGATCTGGGTGCCCGCGCCACCCATGGTTCCGGGGGAGAGGGGAGAGGCCCTCCGCCACCGCGTCGCACGCACGGGCTTTGCCCGACGCCGACTACCTGCGGCGGCGGAGGGGAGGATGGGGCGTGGGGAGGGTCACTGGCGGCGGAGATTGCCCCCCTATGTTGCCCGCGAGGGGGCCGACATAGAGTGATGCAGGTTGGTCTGACTTTATAATGAAGCCCTAAAACATGTCTGAGTGCAAACAGAGAGCAAGGATACAACTGCTGGGATTACCAACTTAACAAAGGTACGGCAGGGGAACCACCAAAAACATCCCCAAAAACAGATGGACAAGCTTGCAAGGAAGTCGATCGTCCCGCAGCAAACATACACTCATGTCTATAACTACTTACGTGATCTCTTCAACATGAGAAGGCGCTCTGCAATATCTGTCATTGCTGGTCTTTCATGCACATCAAGGTTAAGGCATTCCACGGCAACTCTTGCAAGGCTATCAAGAAGCTCCAAATCTCCTGCTTCTGCGAATTCCTTGTCAAACAGTTCAATTGGTATCTTATCTGTTTTGTGAGCATTAGCAAAATTCGTCACTAAGCTGTTATGGTTGGAATTACTGAAATTTTATCTATTTTGGGCCTAGCCCAATAAGCAGTTTCGGAAATTCCTAATAAATCCTAGAGGCCCACGCAGCCCATTCGTGCATGGCAAGAGGTGGAACTAAAGTTTAGTCCCACATTGCTAGTTTAGAGGGAGTTGGACCTCTTTATAAGGAAGGTTATTTCCCCACTTGTATGAGCATGAGAACAAGAGGGACATCCACGCGCGCTCCTCCTCCGCCGCCCGCCTCGCCACGCCTCGCCGCGGGTTGCGGGAATGAGCCGAGCCGATGAAAGCTGAAAAGATTTTTGCGAAAGTGGAAACGGTGCAGCCCTTTGGCTGCTGGCTGTTCGCTTCGGTCGCTCCTCTCAGAGAGGCGCACCAGAACTTCTTCTTCCTCTCGCCACCGGTTCCAATCTCTGAGCTGCTGTTGTCTTCCTCATCCCGACTTGCGGCGTGCACCGCGAGTCGGGACAGTAGGCCTCCGAAACCGCACCACTTTGAGTCCTGTACGGGAGAAGGGTGATAAGGTTTTTGGGGAGCGCTCCGCACGACTACTGTCTTTTTCATCACGGACTCCGACGACTACTTCCCCAACGACGACTATTTCCCCGACGTCGACAACCTCATCGACGACATGGCTGGAGAGGATGTGGACCCCAAGTCCAGTGCTTCTGCTGCTGCTGTCCCATACGTGCTTTTCCTTTTTTTGTTAGAGACCCTGCTATAGTTCCTTGTTCTAGTGTTTGCCCTAGATATGTTAGACTCTGATTCATTTATGCAACTTGCTATACTATCTGCTCTAGATGTGTTTAGTTACAGTTCATATATGAAGATGTTGTTTACCTTCTCTTTATCAAATCGCATGACTTGTTTTATAACTGCTATTATAGTCGTGCTTTATCTAGTATCTCTGATAATAAAATCATTTGGTAAATTGCTCATATTTCCAACAATCCAAAAACCTTATTATAGGCAATTTACACCAAGTGGTTTTGCTGCTTCCATGAGGCCTCCTATGTTTGAGGGTATCCACTATAAGAGGTGGCGCGTGAGAGAAGTCTTATGGTTTCAAACCATGAGTTTCTATGACACCACTCTTGGCAAACCTGAAGGAGAGCTTGATGCTCAACAGGCACAAGGTTTTCAGAAAATGGATACTCTGTTTAAGGCTGCTCTCTTGAGTGTTCTTGGTGAGAACATAGTTGATGCTTATGCGTCAATTGACAGTGGAAAAGATATGTGGGATGCACTCGAGGCCATGTTTGGGGTCTCAGATGCTGGCACTGAGCTATACATCATGGAGCAATTCTATGATTACAGGATGACTGAAGAGCGCTCCGTAGTTGAGCAAGCTCATGAGATACAGTCATTTGCTAGACAACTTGAGCACTTGAGTTGTATGCTACCAGACAAGTTTGTTGCTGGAGGTATCATCAATAAGCTTCCTCCATGGAGGAACTTTGCTACCTTACTAAAGCATAAGAGGCAGGAGTTTTCCGTTCCGGATCTCATTGGCACTCTTGATGTGGAAGAAAAGGCGAGAGCAAAGGACACACGTGCTCGAGGTATTGAGGGAGGATCTAGTGCCAATCTGGTACAGAAGAAGAACTTCTAGCTCCACAAGTTCAAGAACAAGGGCAAGTTTGATGGTAAAGCAAAATTTGATGGGAAGAACAAGGCTGTGCAACACACGAACTTCAAGAAGAAGAATGACAAGAAGAAAGATGCTTGTCATGTGTGTGGGGATCCTAATCATTGGGCTCCTAGTTGCCCTAACAGCTATGACAAGCGTCATCCTGGGAAAGGCGGCAAGACCGCTAATGTTGTCATTGGAGACACTGACATGAAGGATGCTGGGTATGGTATATTTCCCACTATTCTTTCAATATGTCATTCTCCTGATTGGTTGGTTGACACGGGTGCTAATGTGCATGTATGCGGTGATATTTCCATGTTTTCGTCTTATCAGACCGCAGGGACTTCAACCGTGCTGATGGGCAATGGTTCAAGTGCTTCTGTTCATGGTGTTGGCATGGTCGATCTGAAATTTACTTCGGGGAAGATCGTGCGGCTAGAGAACGTGCATTATGTCCCCTCCGTCAATAAAAATCTTGTTAGCGGATCTCTTCTATGTAGAGATGGCTATAAGCCTGTCTTTGAGTCGGATAAATTTGTAATATCCAAGTATGGAACCTTTGTTGGTAAAGGCTATGAGTCCAGGAGGCCTGTTTCATTTGTCCTTGTCAGACGTTTGCAATAAAGTTGTTAATCATGTTTGCAACAATAGTGAATCAAATGTGTGGCATTCACGTCTTTGTCATGTTAACTTTGGTTGCATGTCGCGACTAGCGAAGTTGAACTTAATCCCTAGTTTCACCACTGTCAAGGGATCTAAGTGTCAAATGTGTGTGCAAGCGAAGCAACCTCGTAAGTCTCACACGACTGCGGAAACGAGAAATCTTGCACCACTAGGGCTCATACATTCAGATCTATGTGAAATGAATGGTTTTTTGGCAAAAGGTGGAAAGAAATATTTCATTACGTTAATTGATGACTCCACTAGATACTGCCGTGTGTATCTTCTGAAATCTAAGGATGAGGCTTTGAACTTTTTCAAGATCTATAAAGCTGAAGTGGAAAACCAACTTGATCGAAAAATCAAGAGGCTTAGGTCCGACCGTGGTGGAGAGTATTTTTTCAATGAATTTGATATTTTTTGTGTGGAACATGGTATAATACATGAGAGGACGCCTCCCTATTCACCTCAGTCAAATGGGGTGGCCGAAAGAAAGAACCGTACTCTAACTGATTTGGTTAACGCCATGTTAGACACATCGGGTCTCTCCAAGGCATGGTGGGGGGAGGCGATATTGATGGCATGTCATGTCCTAAACTGAGTTCCCACAAAGAACAAAGAGATAACTCCATTCGAGGAATGGGAGAAGAAAAGGTTAAAACTCTCTTATCTACGAACATGGGGTTGTTTGGCAAAAGTCAATATTCCAATTCCAAAGAAGCGGAAGCTTGGACCAAAGACTGTGGATTGTGTTTTCCTGGGATATGCTTTTCATAGCATTGGCTATAGATTCTTGGTTGTAAAATCTGAGGTACCTGACATGCATGTCGGTACGATCATGGAGTCGAATGATGCGACTTTCTTTGAAGATATCTTTCCCATGAAGGATATGGCTACCTCATCTAATCAGGAGATGCCTAGTTCATCGAATCAGGAACCAGTTACAGTTACCTACCATTTCGATGGAACACTTTGAAAGTCCTGTGGAGGAGAACAATGAAGTTCCTATTAGGAGCAAGAGACAGAGGACTGCAAAGTCCTTTGGTGATGATTTTCTTGTGTATCTCATAGATGACACTCCCAGTTCTATTTCAGAGGCCTATGCATCTGAAGATGCTAACTACTGGAAGGAAGCGGTTCATAGCGAGATGGATTCCATCTTGGCGAATGAAACTTGGGAGATAACTGATCGTCCTTATGGGTGCAAACCTATAGGATGCCAATGGGTATTCAAGAAGAAGCTTAGGCTTGATGATACTATTGAAAAGTACAAGGATCGGCTAGTGGCTAAGGGTTATACCCAAAAGGAAGGTGAAGACTTCTTTGATACTTACTCACCTGTGGCTTCACTGATCACTAGCTGCCCGCATGGTCTTCTCGTTCATCAAATGGATGTTAAGACTGCTTTCCTAAATGGAGAGTTGGACGAGGAAATTTATATGAAACAACCAGATGGGTTTGTACTAGATGGTCAGGAAAAAAAAGTGTGCAAGTTGCTGAAGTCTTTGTATGGACTCAAGCAAGCACCCAAACGGTGGCATGAGAAGTTTGAAAGAACTTTAACAGCTGCAGTACAAAGCTGACAAATGTGTGTACTATCGCCATGGTGGGGCGAGGGAGTTATCCTTTGCTTGTATGTTGACGACATACTGATTTTTGGAACAAATCTGAATGCTATTAAGCAGGTCAAGGATTTTCTATCTCGCTGTTTTGAGATGAAAGATTTAGGAGTGGCTGATGTCATTCTGAACATCAAGTTGTTGAGAGACGATGATGGTAGGATCACATTGCTTCAATCTCACTATGTGGAAAAGATCTTGAGTCGCTTTGGCTTCAGTGACTGCAAGCTCTCTCCAACACCATATGATGCTATTGTGTTGCTTCGAAAGAATCAAAGAATTGCTAGAGACCAATTGAAGTATTCTCAGATTATTGGCTCGCTTATGTACTTAGCCAGTGCTACAAGACCTGACATCTCTTTTGCTATTAGCAAACTGAGTCGGTTTGTCTCAAAACCAGGAGATGTGCATTGCAAAATCTCTAGAGAGAGTATTGCGTTATTTGAAAGGCACTGCGAATTATGGAATTCACCAAACTGGGCACCCAAAGGTGCTTGAAGGGTATAGTGACTCAAACTGGATCTCAGATGCTGATGAGATAAAGGCCACGAGCGGTTATGTATTCACTCATGGAGGTGGCACTGTTTCTTGCAAGTCTTGCAAGCATACCATCTTAACGAGGTCAACAATGGAAGCAGAACTCACAGCACTAGATACAGCTACGGTCGAAGCAGATTGGCTTCACCGACTCTTGAATGACTTGCCGGTTGTTGAGAAACCAGTACCGGGTATCCTTATGAACTGCGACAATCAAACTGTGATCACGAAAGTGAGCAGCTCAAAGGATAACATGAAGTCATCAAGACACGTTCAGAGAAGGTTAAAGTCTGTCAGGAAAATGAGAAACTCCGGAGTTATTGCATTGGATTATATCCAAACGTCTAAAAATCTGGCAGATCCTTTTACAAAGGGTCTATCACGTAATGTGATAGATAATGCATCGAGGGAGATGGGTATGAGACCCACAATATGAGTTGTTCGCAGTGGTAACCTATTCTTTGTGATCGGAGATCCCGGGAATTAGATGTGGAAGACATGCTGTTGATCAACTGAGAGGAGAGTATCCTTATTATTAACAATACCACTCCATGAAGATGAAATAATCTCCTAATCTGCATGGCAGGTTGATGTATATCTTAATGTGTTCTAAGTGGCTCATTGAAGCAGAGATGTCGTCCTGCAGAACATCTTTTGAAGAACGCACCTATATGAGTCTGATTGTTAAACGTCGCAATCTATGAGAGTAGGGTTCTCTCTAATAAACTCATGAAAAGTCTCGGAGTATGATGCATAAGCTCCACCCGCGGGGAAGACCCACGGTAGCCACGTATCGGTCAAGGCTTTATGTGAAGCTAGATTCGCAGAAAACTTGCAGTTCAAGGCCCAGTCCACTGTTCAAGTTGCTTACTAGTGTAGCATAGAGTTCTAGGTGGAAGTTCAACTTAACAGTCTCAACTACAGTACCGGTATATTAAACAGTGTTTTGGAACCAAAGGCAAATTTTTTGTGCCTCTGGGATCTGGTGGGGGATTGCTAGAATTTTATCTATTTTGGGCCTAGCCCAATAAGCAGTTTCAGAAATTCCTAATAAATCCTAGAGGCCCACGCAGGCCATTTGTGCAAGGCAAGAGGTGGAACTAAAGTTTAGTATACATAATGCACGTTCTTCAGCCGCACGACTACTGTCTTTTTCATCACGGACTCCGACGACTACTTCCCCAACGATGACTATTTCCCCGACGTCGACAACCTCATCGACGACATGGCTGGAGAGGATGTCGACCCCAAGTCCAGTGCTTCTGCTGCTGCTGTCCCATACGTGCTTTTCCTTTTTTTGTTAGAGACCCTGCTATAGTTCCTTGTTCTAGTGTTTGCCCTAGATATGTTAGACTCTGATTCATTTATGCAACTTGCTATACTATCTGCTCTAGATGTGTTTAGTTACAGTTCATATATGAAGATGTTGTTTACCTTCTCTTTATCAAATCGCATGACTTGTTTTATAACTGCTATTATAGTCGTGCTTTATCTAGTATCTCTGATAATAAAATCATTTGGTAAATTGCTCATATTTCCAACAATCCAAAAACCTTATTATAGGCAATTTACACCAAGTGGTTTTGCTGCTTCCATGAGACCTCCTATGTTTGAGGGTATCCACTATAAGAGGTGGCGCGTGAGAGCAGTCTTATGGTTTCAAAGCATGAGTTGCTATGATGCCACTCTTGGCAAACCTGAAGGACAGCATGATGCTCAACAGGCACAAGCTTTTCAGAAAATGGATACTCTGTTTAAGGCTGCTCTGTTGAGTGTTCTTGGTGAGAACATAGTTGATGCTTATGCATCAATTGATAATGGAAAAGATATGTGGGATGCACTCGAGGCCAAGTTTGGGGTCTCGGATGCTGGCACTGAGCTGTACATCATGGGGCAATTCAATGATTACAGGATGACTGAAGAGCGCTCCGTGGTTGAGCAAGCTCATGAGATACAGTCATTTGCTATAGAACTTGAGCACTTCAGTTGTATGCTACCAGACAAGTTTGTTGCCGGAGGTATCATCAATAAGCTTCCTCCTTCATGGAGGAAGTTTGCTACCTTACTGAAGCATAAGAGGCAGGAGTTTTCCGTTTCGGGTCTCATTGGCACTCTTGATGTGGAAGAAAAGGCGAGAGCAAAGGACACACGTGCTCGAGGTATTGAGGGAGGATCTAGTGCCAATCTGGTACAGAAGAACTTTCAGCCCCACAAGTTCAAGAACAAGGGCAAGTTTGATGGTAAAGCAAAGTTTGATGGGAAGAACAAGGTTGTGCAACACACGAACTTCAAGAAGAAGAATGACAAGAAGAAAGGTGCTTGTCATGTGTGTGGGGATCCTGATCATTGGGCTCCTAGTTGCCCTATTCGCTATGACAAGCGTCATCCTGGGAAAGGCGGCAAGACCGCTAATGTTGCATTGGAGACACTGACATGAAGGATGTTGGGTATGGTATATTTCCCACTATTCTTTCAGTATGTCATTCTCCTGATTGGTTGATTGACACGGGTGCTAATGTGCATGTATGCGGTGATATTTCCATGTTTTTGTCTTATCAGACCGCAGGGACTTCAACCATGCTGATGGGCAACGGTTCAAGTGCTTTTGTTCGTGGTGTTGGCATGGTCGATCTGAAGTTTATTTCGGGGAAGATCGTGCGGCTGAAGAACGTGCATTATGTACCCTCCATCAATAAAAATCTTGTTAGCGGATCTCTTCTGTGTAGAGATGGCTATAAGCTTGTCTTTGAGTCGAATAAGTTTGTAATATCCAATTATGGAACCTTTGTTGGAAAAGGCTATGAGTCAGGAGGCCTGTTTTGTTTGTCCTTGTCAGACGTTTGCAATAAAGTTGTTCATCATGTTTGCAACAATAGTGAATCAAATGTGTGGCATTCATGTCTTTGTCATGTTAACTTTGGTTGCATGTCGCGACTAGCAAAGTTGAACTTATTCCCTAGTTTCACCACTATCAAGGGATCTAAGTGTCAGGTGTGTGTGCAAGCTAAGCAACCTCGTAAGTCTCACACGACTGCGGAAACGAGAAATCTTGCACCACTAGAGCTCATACATTCAGATCTATGTGAAATGAATGGTGTTTTGACAAAACGTGGAAAGAAATATTTCATGACGTTAATTGATGACTCCACTAGATACTGCCGTGTGTATCTTCTGAAATCTAAGGATGAGGCTTTGAACTTTTTCAATATCTATAAAGCTGAAGTGGAAAACCAACTTGATTGAAAAATCAAGAAGCTTAGGTTCGACCGTGGTGGAGAGTATTTTTCCAATGAATTAGATGCTTTTTGTGCGGAACATGGTATAATCCATGAGAGGACGGCTCCCTATTCACCTCAGTCAAATGGGGTGGCCGAAAGAAAGAACCGTACTCTAACTAATTTGGTTAATGCTACCTCTTGAGCACTGCGTTGGATTTCCCCGAAGAGGAGAGGATGATGCAGCAAAGTAGCGTAAGTATTTCCCTCAGTTTTTGAGAACCAATGTATCAATCCCGTAGGAGGCTACATGCAAGTCCCTCGTACCTACACAAAAACAATAGCTCCTCGCAACCAACGCGATTAGGGGTTGTCAATCACTTCACGTTCACTTACGAGAGTGAGATCTGATAGAGATGATAGATAATATTTTTGGTATTTTTTCGTATAGAGATGCAAAGTGAAAAGTAAAAGGCAAAGTAAAAAGCAAGGCAATAATAAAGTGATGGAGATTGATATGACGAGAATAGACCCGGGGGCCATAGGTTTCACTAGTGGCTTTTCTCAATAGCATAAGTATTCTACGGTGGGTGAACAAATTACTGTTGAGCAATTGACAGAATTGAGCATAGTTATGAGAATATCTAGGTATGATCATGTATATAGGCATCACATCCGAGACAAGTAGACCGACTCCTGCCTGCATCTACTACTATTACTCCACTCATCGATCGCTATCCAGCATGCATCTAGAGTATTAAGTTAACAACAGAGTAACGCCTTAAGCAAGATGACATGATGTAGAGGGATAATTTCATGCAATATGATAAAAACCCCATCTTGTTATCCTCGATGTCAACAATACAATACGTGCCTTGCTGCCCCTTCTATCACTGGGAAAGGACACCGCAAGGGCCCGCTCATCAGCTCCACGGGGCAAAAATGGCCAACGCCTTTATATAAACAACTAAGTTGGCCTTTATGATTAGATGGAGCCCACATGTCAGCTCCTTCTCCTCTATCTCCCTTCTCCTCTATCTCTGTTCTCTTCTTCTCGGGCGATTTGATTTCCAGCCACTACTTACTTTGAATTTTTACAATTTGCCACTGCTTAGATTGTAATTTATCTTTTGCAACTTTTTAGTTTGCCATTTGATCTGTTGCCACTTTTTCACACAAAAACAATAATTGTGAATGACAAACATATAATATGCACAATATATACAGTGGACAAATATACCCTTATGTGCTTGTTTGCCATGAACTCGATGCACGGGACGAATTCAATCCCCATCTGTTGTTCGCACGGCAGTTGACGGCGACGCTCCTCTACGCGCAGCCGGCAAGGCCGGCTCCAGCTAGCGGATAGGTAGCACCAATGTGCATTGGCGGGGAGCAGTAGTAAGCCGGCGACGCCCATGTACATACACGCTAAGGCCGAACAAGACAGCGCCCAAGTGGAGCTGGGCAGCAGCGAGCGCCTCCACCGCGCCTTCCGCCGACCACCAGTAAGCAGCAGTAGCACACAGGGCCACGAACAGAAGCAGCAGTATGGGCCAGCCACGAATAGCAGCAACAGTACGGGTAGGCAGGAAGAAGCAGCGGCGGCATAACAGAGCGACGGCAATGCATGAGCACGCGGGACCTGCGACGGCAAACAACATCACCTGCATCATGACGAGCATGCGAGGACCACGAGGAACCGCAGGGACGAGCCGCCGCCGTCTTTCGTCGAGGACCAGTAGCGACAGACAAGAGACAGATGGGGAATGAGGGAGGGGACGGGCATGGGCAATCTGGTGATTTCCACGCGGGTCCCTCATGACAGGGGCAAAACATCCAAGTCCAAACTAAGCAGTAGCAAATAAACAAACACAATGTAACGAGTGGCTAATTGTCAAAGTGTGAAGTAAATCGTGGCAAAAAATCAAAATCCCCCTTCTCACCGCCGGTGGCCAGGCCCCTTGTGCTCCCATGCCGCCCCATGCTCCCCGTCGGGCGCCGCCGAGCAGCAGCAACAGCGGCGGCAGCAGCAAGCAGCAACAGCGAGCTCTCCTCGGTTACCTTCTCTTCTCTCTATACTATCGGCGCGCAGCCCCCTCCTGCTCCTTAGCTGCCCCATGCTCCCGTCGAGCGACGCCGAGAAGCAGCCAGCAGCAGCGGCAAGTAGCAGCAGCTATCGCCGGCATGCAGCTAGCGGCGGCATGCTGCAAACAGCAGCTGCCGACAGCTTGCGGCAGGCATGGCGGCAAGCGGCAAACAGCACCAGCGAGCGGTGGCATGCAGCTACGGCGGCGACGGCAAGCAGCAATGGCAGCGAGCGACGGTGGCGTAACTCTGGCTGCGTCCGGGAGCTAGCTAGCTCTGGCGGCGCTCGTGAGCTAGCTAGATCCGGCTGCGTCCGTGCATGAGCTAGCTAGCTCCGGCGTTGAGGCATGGACCCGATTGCTTTTTTGGAAAAAGTAACAAGGACTTAATTGTTTTTTTAGAAAACCTATTAGGGACCTGATTGTTTTTTTCAAAAGTTTCAGGGACCTAATTGTTTTTATTATTTTTGGCTGAGACCAACATGTGGGTTCCACCTGTCATAACGGTCAAAGCTAACGGTGTTGACTTTTATGCCACGTTAGACCTGACAAGTGGGCCAGTGTGTCATAATCACGTTTAAAAGTTAACGCTTCAGCAACTAGTGTTTTTTTGAAACAGCGAACCAAAATAGTGGTAGATTTGTAGACAGTTAACAAAAGTGATAGTTTTTTGTAGCCCTAGCCCGTAGTGTGGTAGTTTTTTTTTTGCAATTTACTCCTAATTCTTGATGATAACCTGCTTCAATTCTGGGTTCCCTTCCTGCAGCCAAAAAGAAATGAAGGGGTAGAGTGGCGGCGGCGCCATCGAGGTCCTTGCCATGTGCACCATGTCCAGTCCAGCAACTCTGGGCTTTGGGGCGTCAAGTGATGAGCTTGAGAGCAGCGCGGCCAAGCTTCAGATGTCGCTCTTGGCTGTCTGGACACCGACCACCTACCAATGCAAGCCACTCAGTTCATACTTTATACCGCTGACATGTATCCAGATGAGTGCCAAGGTGCCCTGTATCAACATCATGATAAGTCTTCATGAGAACAACCGAAAGTGTTTGTCAAGAATCAGTTTTTGACCGCACACAATCTAAATACCTAAAGAGGGAATGGTGGTGAGTTTAACACTTTATAACCTCTCATCGAGTTGGAGTAATTACATCATCAACACACAACGAAGCGATAGTGTATTGATGGTTAGTCTAAATTCAGAAAGAAGGAAATGGATAATCTTGCCTGACCAGTGATGGGTCTGCAAGTGCCTCGGTCTTATTGTTCTATAGATGCAGTTTTGTCACTAGAGATGAATGCCAGTTTTGTGGATCTTACTTGATTTCGTAGATCAGACTCCTTGGAAGCAAAAGACGTGGTTGATTCGGGCAGGCTTCTGCCACTGCAAGAGCCATGCAACACATGGTTATTCCCCGGTGGATGCAGTTTGAACTGTTCCAACCGACCAAAATATTTCTTCTGCTGCGTGGTACCTCCAGATTGTCATGTACACATCTATGAAGTCCCTTGACTTGCGATCGGCACATGCAAAAGGTGGGGCGGGTAGGGGTGGTGGTGGCTGCTGGCACCGGCAGAAGTGGAGCGCGCCGAGGGTGCAGGTGGAGGATGGATGCTAGCAAGCGAGAGTTTGTATTTCTGTCTCTTACTCCGCTGTTTTTCAGGGGCTCTGTTGTTCCGCCTTTTCTTCCAAAGCAGAGGAAGGAAAAAATGGCTGTAATCATCCTTGAAAAATGGCTCTTACATTCAGCTCTTACATTCAGCTCTTGTGGAACCCTAGCCGCCGCTACTAGGACCCCCACCGGCAGCCTCCCCCGCATCGCCGCCGCCAGAGGGCCTGCCGGAGAAGCCGGGCCGGGCCCCAGGAAGGCGGCGGCGGGGCGGATCTGGCCCCCCCGTGCCCCCAACGCCCCATCGACGCCCCCCGCCTCCCCTCTTCGCCACGGCGGTGCCACCCCCCCTCCTGCTGGTCGATGATGATGGCGGATACGGCCCGCCCGGGGCGGCTTGGCCCCTCCCCAGCCGGCCGCGCCCCCTCCCCCGCCATCCTCGGCCGCGCTGATACGTCTCCAACGTATCTATAATTTTTGATTGCTCCATGCTATATTATCTACTGTTTTGGACTATATTGGGCTTTATTATCCACTTTTATATTATTTTTGGGACTAACCTATTATCCACTTTTATATTATTTTTGCCTATTTCAGTGTTTCGAAGAAACATAATATCAAACGGACTCCAAACAGAAAAATCCTTTTTGGAACATGATTTTCTTCGCGAATAAGATCTAGGAGACTTGGACCCTACGCCAAGGAAGCTCCTAGGAGGGCACGAGGTAGGGGGGCGCCCCCTATACCCCCAGGCGTGCCCCCACCCTCGTGGGCCCACCGAAGCTCCACCGACGTACTTCTTCCTCCTATATATACCCACGTACCCCCAAACGATCAAAACAGGAGCCAAAAACCTAATTCCACCGCCGCAACTTTCTGTATCCACGAGATCCCATCTTGGGGCCTGTTCCGGAGCTCCGCCGGAGAGGGCCGTCATCACGGAGGGCTTCTACATCATCATAGCCTCTCCGATGAAGTGTGAGTAGTTTACCTCAGACCTTCAGGTCCATAGTTATTAGCTAGATGGCTTCTTCTCTCTTTTTGGATCTCAATACAATGTTCTCCCCCTCTCTTGTGGAGATCTATTCCATGTAATCTTCTTCTTTTGCGGTGTGTTTGTTGAGATCGATGAATTGTGGGTTTATGATCAAGTCTATCTATGAATAATATTTGACTCTTCTCTGAATTCTTTTATGTATGATTGGTTATCTTTGCAAGTCTCTTCGAATTATCCGTTTGGTTTGGCCAACTAGATTGGTAGTTCTTGCCATGGGAGAAGTGCTTAGCTTTGGGTTCGATCTTGCGGTGTCCTTTTCCAGTGACAGAAGGGGCAGCAAGGCACGTATTGTATCGTTGCCATCGAGGATAACAAGATGGGGTTTATTTCATACTGCATGAATTTATCTCTCTACATCATGTCATCTTGCTTAAAGCGTTACTCTGTTTTTAACTTAATACTCTAGATGCATGCTGGATAGCGGTCGATGAGTGGAGTAATAGTAGTAGATGCAGAATCATTTCGATCTACTTGTCACGGACGTGATGCCTATATACATGATCATGCCTAGATATTCTCATAACTATGCTCAATTCTGTCAATTGCTCAATAGTAATTTGTTCACCCACCGTAGAAAACTTATGCTCTTGAGAGAAGCCACTAGTGAAACCTATGGCCCCCGGGTCTATTCTCACCATATCAATCTCCATCACTTTAATATTGCTTTGGTTTCACTTTGCCTTTTACTTTTCACTTTGCATCTTTATATCAAAAATACCAAAAATATTATCTCTATTAGATCTCACTCTCGTAAGAGACCGTGAAGGGATTGACAACCCCTAATCACGTTGGTTGCGAGTTGCTATCGATTTGTGCAGGTACGAGGGACTTGAGCGTGGCCTCCTACTGGATTGATACCTTGGTTCTCAAAAACTGAGGGAAATACTTACGCTACTCTACTGCATCATCCTCTCCTCTTCGGGGAAAACCAACGCAAGCTCAAGAGGTAGCAAGAAGAATTTCTGGCGCCTTTGCCGGGGAGGATTACGCGAAGTCAAGTGAAGATTTGACTCCCGACAACGAGCCATTTCTGGCGCCGTTGCCGAGGAGTCTACGCAAAAAGTCAACATACCAAGTACCCATCACAATCCCTATCTCTCGCATTACATTAGTTGCCATTTGCCTCTCGTTTTCCTCTCCCCCACTTCACCCTTGCCGTTTTATTCACCCTCTCTTTTCCGTTCGCCTTGATGTCTTTCTTGGGTCGTTTTCTCGCTTGGTTGAAATAGTTGAGTATTTATTCCTAAATAGAGAAGCTAATATATATGGATCCTCATCCGCTTGCCAATCTTTTTAAGGGATCGAATTATGATGAACCAATTCCTAGTGGTTTGGATGCACTAGATTATCTTTATAAGTGACTCACGATAGATCTTTGAATAAAAAGCATGATTGCAATGATTTTATTATAAATTCTTTTGATATCAATTGTGCTAATAAGATGCAAAACCCTAAGCTTGGGGATGCTAGTTTTGCTATGTCTACTACTTGTTGCAATGATCATGATTGGGGTGATTCTTCTTATGATCTTGAAAATTTATTTAAGCCCCATGATGAATATGAGATTGATAATATTGTTTGCAATAATATTGAAAGTGGGTTCGGAAGAGTGTCAACTTTAGATCCCACATATTTGGAGAATGTTCTATCTTATGAAGTTTATGATAAAAGTGGGTTTGGAGAGATCATGACTTTAGCTAATGATAATCCCACTATTTTAGAAGAGTGTCAACTTTGCATGCATGTGGATCATGTTGAGAATATACTTTGTGATAGCTATTTTGTTGAATTTTCCCATGATCCTACATGTAATTATTATGAGAGAGGAAAATATGGTTGTAGAATCTTTCATGCTACTGAATAACCTCTCCTTATGTTGAGATTGTTATTGTTTCTTTCCACTTCCTTGCATATGCTAGTTTTTGCTTGCCTTGATAATTTGTTTATCTATAAGATGCCTATGCATAGGAAGTATGTTAGACTTAGATGTGTGTTTTAACATGCTATATGATGCTCCCTTTGTGCTTCAATTCTTGTCTTTCGTGTGAGCATCATTGAAATCTTAATGCCTAGCTAGGGGCGTTAAACGATAGCGCTTGTTGGGAGGCAACCAAATTTTATTTTTACTTTTTTTGTGTTTTTCTTCTGTTAGGGAATAAATAACCCATATACCTTCTTTTTGGATGTGGTTTTATGTTTTAATTAGTGTTTGTGCCAAGCTAGACCTATTGGATCTTCTTGGATGATAGTTATTTGATCTTGCTGTAATTTCCAGAAACTTTGCGTTCAGTGCCCGAATTATTAAAAATCATCAGAACATGATAAAATACTGATTCCAATTTCTTATGATCAATAAACAAATTGTCTACGTTGTATAATTTTGTATATTTTTTGGAGTTCCAGAAGTTTGCGTTAGTTACAGATTACTATAGACTGTTCTGTTTTTGACAGATTCTGTTTTTCGTGTGTTGTTTGCTTATTTTGATGAATCTATGGTTAGTAAATAGTTTATAATCCATAGAGAAGTTGGAATACAGTAGTTTTAACACCAAAATAAATAAAGAATGAGTTCATTACAGTACCTTGAAGTGGTTTTATGTTTTATTTCTCTAATGGAGCTCACGAGATTTCTATTGAGTTTTGTGTTGTGAAGTTTTCATGTTTTGGGTGAATTCTTTTGATGGATTATGGAACAAGGAGTGGCAAGAGCCTAAGCTTGGGGATGCCCATGGCACCCCCAAGATAATCCAAGGACACCAAAAATTCAAAGCTTGGGATGCCCCGGAAGGCATCCCCTCTTTCGTCCACTTCCATCGATAATTTACTTGGAGCTATATTTTTATTCACCAACATGATATGTGTTTTGCTTGGAGCATCTCGTATTATTTGTGTCTTTATTTGTTAGTGTTCCACAATCATCCTTTCTGTACACACCTTTTGAGAGAGTCATCTACGAATTAAAATTTGTTAGAATACTCTTTGTGCTTCACTTATATCTTTTGAGCTATGTAGTTTTGCGCTATGTGCTTCACTTATATCTTTTGAGCGTTATAATTTTTCTCTATGTGCTTCACTTAGATCTTTTAGAGCACGGTGGTGGTTTGTTTTAAAGAAACTATTGATCTCTCATGCTTCACTTAAATTATTTTGAGAGTCATAATAGCATGGTAAATTGCTTAATATTAATATTCTTGGTATTCATGATTTGTGGAATTTTCTTTTGAGTGCGTTGAATACTAAGAAAAGATTGAAGCATGATAATTGTTTTGAGATATGGAGATGATAATATTAGAATCATGCTAGTGGAAGTAGTTGTGAATTTAAAGAATACTTGCGTTGAAGCTTGTGATTCCCGTAGCATGCACGTGTGGTGAACCGTTATGTAACGAAGTCGGAGCATGAAGTGTTTATTGATTGTCGTCCTTGTGAGTGGCGGCTGGGGACGAGCGATGGTCTTTTCCTACCAATCTATCCCCCTAGGAGCATGCGCGTAATACTTTGCTTTGATAACTTCTAAATTTTTGCAATAAGTATATGAGTTCTTTATGACTAATGTTGAGTCCATGGATTATATGCACTTTTTCCCATCCTTCCACCATTGCTAGCCTCTCTAATACCGTGCACTTTTCGCCGATATCATACACCCACCATATATCTTCCTCAAAACAGCCACCATACCTACCTATCATGGCATTTCCATAGCCATTCCAAGATATATTGCCATGCAACTTTCCACCGTTCCGTTTATTATGACACGCTTCATCATTGTCATATTGCTAGCATGATCATGTAGTTGACATCGTATTTGTGGCAAAGCCACCATTCATAATTCTTTCATACATGTCTCTCTTGAATCATTGCATATCCCGGTACCCCGCCAGAGGCATTCATATAGAGTCATATCTTGTTCTAAGTATCGAGTTGTAATTGTTGAGTTGTAAGAAAAATAGAAGTGTGATGATCATCATTTTTAGAGCATTGTCCCAAGTGAGGAAAAAATGATGGAGACCATGATTCCCCCACAAGTCGGGATGAGACTCCGAACGAAAAAAAAAGAGGCCATAAAAAAGAAAAGGCCAAAAAAAGAGAGAAACAGAGAGAAGGAACAATGTTACTATCCTTTTACCATACTTGTGCTTCAAAGTAGCACCAAGATCTTCATGATAGAGAGTCTCCTATGTTGTCACTTTCATATACTAGTGGAAATTTTTCATTATAGAACTTGGCTTGTATATTCCAATGATGGGCTTTCTCAAAATGCCCTAGGTCTTCATGAGCAAGCGAGTTGGATGCACACCCACTTAGTTTCTTTTGTTGAGCTTTCACATACTTATAGTTCTAGTGCATCCGTTGCATGGCAATCCCTACTCACTCACATTGATATCCATTAATGGGAATCTCCACAGCCCATTGATACGCCTAGTTGATGTGAGACTATCTTCCCCTCTTTTTGTCTTCTCCACAACCACCGTTCTATTCCACATATAGTGCTATATCCATGGCTCACGCTCATGTATTGCGTGAAGGTTGAAAAAGTTTTGAAAATGTTAAAGTATGAAACAATTGCTTGGCTTGTCATCAGGGTTGTGCATGATTTAAATACTTTGTGTGGTGAAGATGGAGCATAGCCAGACTATATGAATTTGTAGGGATAACTTTCTTTGGCCATGTTATTTTGAGAAGACATAATTGCTTTATTAGTATGCTT